>NW_011966512.1:0-5169 GCF_000949405.1 Vollenhovia emeryi | reverse complement strand
TATATGTCAAGGTTAAGGTCATCGGAGCTGACTCCCCTATAGTGAACATTTACCCAAAAAATTGATTACCAGAGTTTCACTTTTCGAAACTCGAAACGTAAAGTGCCCTGATTGTTATTGGTCGATAGCCGTTGAAATAATAAAAAGGGGAGAAATAACAGACAGGATGGGATCAGGCCCTTCAGACAGCAGTTTCGAAATTCAGATTTCCAAAATATGACCCGAAAGTGAAACTCGGGATTTTTCGAAAGTCGCTGAAGGAAATGATGCCCATAAATAAATATCAAAGGGCGACAACGACTTAATGGTCGCGTTGCCAATAAGAAAGACAACTCCTTGACACCTCCCAACAGTCTACCAATGACAAACCAAAATCCAAAATCTCCTTCCACGTCCCATGACCAAGATCCACCCCCGAAAAATTGTATATAAACCCGGAGCCTGCTGGCTCAGTCTCTTTGGCAGCTCCCGACTCCACCAGTACAGTTCTCTCCGCGATTCTCCAAGTTCCGAGTTAACATTATTCTTTTATATCAAGTTTATCCAGTCCAAGTAAAATCTGTGCGCGGTTTCTCCATACGGACTGCGAATCTGACCCACCCGCCTTCACAAAATTTAACCGGAGAATCCACCAGCTCTTTTCGACGATCTCAATCCGTAGTAAGTCACACGTTTTCTTTTCCTTTCATTTTGTTTCGGCTCGACGACCTCCTTCCCCCCATTATCTTTTATTTTTTTATTCTGAGGGACCTTCGCTAGACTTTAAAAAAATCTCGTTCCTGCTCTCGCGAGTTGACTCCAACACACCCATCCATCGAGCATTCGTTTCGTACCTCTGGATTCGCCGTCTGTGTGAATTCGATACGAATCGAATATTTCCATCCATTAAAAATTCGTTTCGTACCTCTGGATTCGCCGTCTGTGTGAATTCGATACGAATCGAATATTTCCATCCATTAAAATTCGTTTCGTGCCTCTAGATTCGCCGTTTGTGTGAATTCGATACGATTCGAATATTTCCATCCATTAATTCGTTTCGTACCTCTGGATTCGCCGTCTGTGTGAATTCGATACGATTCGAATATTTCCATCCATTAATTCGTTTCGTACCTCTGGATTCGCCGTCTGTGTGAATTCGATACGAATCGAATATTTCCATCCATTAAAATTCGTTTCGTGCCTCTGGATTCGCCGTTTGTGTAAATTCGATACGATTCGAATATTTCCATTCATTAAGAATTCGTTTCGTACCTCTGGATTCGCCGTTTGTGTGAATTCGATGCGATTCGTTTTCTTTTCCCAAGATTCACCCTGAACCTACCAACTTATAAATTATTATTAACAAATAGAAAGTCTAGCCAACCTCCCTAACTCGATTCATTTTAGTGAACTCACGAGATCCACACCCAAGACCCAGGTGGAAGTCGCGAGCCGCGGTACGGAAACGGAGGAATCGGAGGAATCCGCGCGCGCGTCTATTAGCCGCGCAAAATCATATTTCTTTAGAACAACCCGATCCACCCGTTGTTCTAAACTGCGACTCCTCTCCTCCCTCTTCTCACCTCTGTGCTAGTCCCGACCGTCAGACCGAGGACCCTCCACCCTCTTCTTCCTCTCCACGAGATCCTCCTCCCCACCTGCCCGAGCCTGAATCCCCTCTCTCCGAACCCCCGGAAATTAACAATAGGCCTCCGTCCCTCGCCTCTTCGATCTCTAGTATACAGATCGTCGAGGAATTCGAACCCCCTCCTCTCACTCACAATCGGATTACCTTCGAGCAATTCTATAACTTAATCCGCGAAATTCCTCCTCGCACCCGTCTTCTCCCACCAGGGACCTTCACCATTGGCCCTGAATTTTTGGACATCCCCGAACTCCTTGACAGAGTTCGCTCTAATCCTCCCGACCGATTCATCCCGGTCTATATTCCAGGGGAGAGGTACCCCAGGCCCGTATCCATCCTGTTCCTCCAGGGCCTTTTCCCTCCTTCCTCCATAATAATAAAAAACCACTAATAAATCCCTCACACCCCTACACATATAAATACACACACACAGTCACACCCGCGTAATGTAAAATCCGACAATACAAAGATGTAATCTACTTATATTTTATTCTATAATTCTAAATGTAACGATTAGTTAAGTGTAATGTCTTAGTAAAAGCAAACTGTCTGTCCTAATGTTTAGTCAAAATTATCCTTTTTATTTTTTATAATTCTAATGTAATGTCTAGATATAACTTTAAATGCAATGTCAAGTAAAAACCTTCTTATGTAATGGCTGTTCTAATGTTTAATTAAAATTATCTTTTTTGTATAATATCTAGACATAGACAAATCTTAAATATAATACTATGTTAACCCTATCTCATTCTCATTTATTTTATTTCTAAAGACCTCACCCCCTTCGTTCCCCTTTGAGAGTGCACAAGGTCCGTCCCAGGGTAATAGGGATTAATTTACTTGACCTAAAATTAGGACCTGCGATTGCACCGCTCTTGAAAAGAGTCATAGTGTCCTCATGGACATTGGCCTTTTTAGAGCCTTTGAAAAGTGCGTTCGGCTCGCTTCCACGCGCCTCCGAGCGTGTTAGCGAGACATTGAAACTTGCTAGTTGCGTCATTCCATACCTCCACATTCCAAGAGGTTTTGACGTAACATAAGTAAATTTTGGGGGCTCGTCCGGGATGAAAAGTGCATCTCTCGAAGGTAGGAATGAATACGAGGTCTACATCAGATAAAACAGAAGTTGATGATTTGTATAAGAAAGCCACAGATACAGAAAAAAGGAAAGCACACGATTCCAGAACATCCACATCTAGCTCCTCTATATCCTTCACCATCATACCTGAGAAAAGAAACTTTTGCCCTGTCTATACCGAGAGCAGAGACAGTGTAATCACAATTCAAGAAGATACGTTCGCGCCGCCTTCCGACGATTCCTCTATCGAAACTATTAAGCCAGCGGACTCAAACGCTAACAAACCAGCGGGTTTGGGCGATAATAAACCCGTAGAGTTAGATAATAATAAGACAAGTAACGTCGAAATCATGGCGAATAATAATAATAACCCTTTCGCTACATTAAAATACGCCGTCGTCGCCGTCCCTTTCTTCGATGGCCAAAACATCCCTTTGACGTATTTTATTGAGGGATGTGAAGAGGCAAAGGCTATGTTGCCTCCTGAGGCCGAGCCACAATTCACCAAAATCATTAGAACGCGAATCGTAGGTGAAGCTCGCCGTACGATACAAGACGAGAATTTTAATAGTATAGCCGAACTAACAAAGTACTTAGGACAAGTTTACGGACATTCAAAGAATGTTTACCAATTACAAGGAGAGTTAGGCTGTATTTATCAAAAAACTGGTGAAGACGTGGTTACATATGCCAACCGCCTAAAATTGTTAGGGAAACAAATATTAGAAGCTCACAAAAATTCTGGAAGTGCCCTACCCGCTGCAAATCTCAAATCATCATTAGAGAAAGACATGTGTAAATGCTTTATCAGGGGATTAAAACCTGATATTGAACAGAGAATCGCGAGAGATTTAGATGTTCAGGCCACGGTGGCCGACGCATTAAGGATAGAAAGAGAACTCCGCGACATCACAGATTTACGACAAGGCTAAAATAACAATTCAGAGAAGAACCGATTGCGAGAAACCTGTCAAATCTGCTATAAAGAAGGGCATTCGGCCTCTGCCTGTAGGAAACTAACTCAACAATCCTATAACAAATCTCCCTTAGGAACAGAAATTTTAATCTGTCAGATTTATAAGAAACGAGGACATAGTGCCGATAAATGCTGATTCCGTGACCCTCAGACTCGTCAATCCGTCAATATAGTGCAAGAAAGTAGCATTATCTGTCAGTTGTGCTCTAATTGTAAAACCGGGCATAACGCCAAATCGTGTCGGATAAATAACAATAACGAACCGTACAAACCTTCGATAATTTGCCAATGGTGTGATAAACCCGGACATTCAGCAAATAATTGCTGGAAAAAACAGAATGAACAAAGAAATGCAGGAAATAAACTGAGGGTTACCTGTCAACTATGTAATAACATTGGCCATATTGCAACAGATTGTCGATCCAAAACGGAGCAAAATAAAGAATCTAAAAACTCCGTATTCTGCCGTTATTGTAAGGAGCAGGGGCACTTCCTCGAGAATTGCGATCTTCGCGTTGCCAGTAATAATCGTAGGCAAGCATATATCCAGGGAAACGCCAACGGTCCCTCGAAGTCGGGTGTAGAACGAGGGCCCGAACGGATTTCACACCTATCGACGTCACAAAAAACCCAGTAGAAAAAAAGGTGTCAGAAATACGACCTGTAACAGTAACACTCGATAAACACAGTCGCGTGCCTACCGTTCAGGCAAGATTTAATAGTTTAGTTCCCCTTGTAACTTTAATGTTAGATACAGGATCTGGACCAAATATAATTAAAGAAAACTTTATTCCCAAAGGCTACCATACCAATTACACTAACATCCTAAGACTGAACGGCATAAATGAACATCCCGTATATACTCTCGGAGAGGTCACCCTGCCGGTTTTCGGAACACAAGTCGTTTTCCACACGGTAGCGGACGATTTTCCGATCCAACAAGCTGGCATATTAGGCAATGATTTTTTCAAACAGACCTCTTCAAAAATAGACTACGCGAAGGGATACTTAGATATGTCGGGAACTAAAATAGATTTCTTTTCACCGGAAACTATTATAACACCTCCCCGAACCGAATCATTATTTTATGTAAGAATAGAAAATCCGGAAATAAAAATAGGATATCTGCCAAAATTAAAATTAGCTCACGGAATTCATTTAGGGGATACCATCGTAGAAAACATCTCCGGAAAAGCATATTTAAAAGCTGTAAGCACTCTAGATGAGGAAGTAGAAGTGCAGGTACCTACCCTCCGTCTTAAACCTTTAACTGAACTACTCAACGATCATGAAACAGAAATTACGAATATACGAAGTAGTTCCAAAAACTCGAAAAGCTCTGAAGACGATGAGATCCAGAGCGAAATACCAAACCGCACCAATGAGGATGAAAAAATGAAAAATAAAAACGAAAATAAAGATATGAGAGTAAGCAAAGAATTAAATAAAAATACTCGAGGAGAGGAACTCGAAATCCTTCCCGAGATAAAT
>NW_011966511.1:7195-17837 GCF_000949405.1 Vollenhovia emeryi | reverse complement strand
GCCGGATGTCCTGAGGACATCTGCCGGATGTCCTGAGGACATCTGCCGGATATCCTCAGGACATCCGGCGGAACATCCTCAGGATGTCCTAAGGACTAAAAAGTGGCGCTCGTTTGCTATTCCTCAGGATGTCCTGAGGAAGTCCCGGGATGCCCTCAGGACGTCCTCAGGATATCCGCGAAGTCCGTCCTGGACGTCCTGAGGACGTCCTAAGGTCGTCCTTGTGCTATTTGGGTATAATGTAATACAAACATTTTTTAATAAACTGGTTTTTATTTATTTCACACTTATATCCTAATAAAATTATGTTTAAATAAACTTCGTGCCGAGGATTCAACAAACTTCATCTGCTTACACTCCAAAAAGGCAAAACAAAAGAAAAGAATAAAATTTTTTTATTACATTTGCTTTGTACTACATACCTTACAATATTCCTATTGTCGACAAATGCAATTAGATACAATAAATTTTTACACACTTTGACGAGAAAGTACTTTTATGCACGTTTGTTGCCATTTTTTTCCAATATACGGATACAAGCCAGCTATTTCATAACGACCAATATTATCAAGTTACCATTATCATAAAGCAATTTCATAATTATTTATAATCAAGACTTGAGAAAACCGGATTAAAGAATGATCACGATTAAACATTTTTCCCCAAGTATACAAATAGTACGAAATATCATTGGTTTCTTTAAAGCAATTTCGCACAATAGTTTAAGATTTTATTAATAGAAATATTTCAAGTAAACTTTACGGCCAGCTTACAAGGAACTTTTTCCCCAAAGTTTTTGGACTAACTCTACAAATAAGATTGTTTTTCTGACAAAAATAATTTTTTAACGCCATTGTGATCATTGTCGATAAGATAATTTGTCTCAAAAAACTTTCTTCGATCATACAGCCACAAAATATCGCACTATATGCGCAACGTGTGCAATTTAATTTACAAATATAATCAAGTTATTAATTGCACGCATTATCACATTCTTTATTTTTATAAAACGTTTAATGTAACGAATAAAATAGAAAAAAACTTTCATATTAAAACGGCTTAATAAAACATAAAACATGTAAAAAAATTAACTCATTTGCTTACGAACGAATTTATACTTTTCTTTGGTATGTTTTTCTTTCGTCGGAATTATTTGTACTATTAAGGCGATTTTCAAAAGCTACGCCTAACTTTTCTCCCTTTGCTTTTCCGCTCGGCCAGTGAAGCCTACAAGTGACGGTTGTGCCGGCTCAGGATTGTTACATGTCTGCAGGAGCTTGGCATGGGCGCGCTTCATAATTATTAATCTGTTCTTGTGAAATTTGTTTATCTATATTGTTTCTGTAACAAAGAAATATATAAAAATTAATGCAGATAATATTGATTTAATCGATATATATATAATATAAAAGATTCAATTCTGCAATTAAAAAATCTTGTAAAAATTTACTTTGTTTTGTTTTGGCAACGTTCATTTGCATGTCGTAACCACGATTTAATTGGTTCACTGACAGTTTGTTCTGTTGCGTGTGTAAAATTAGTTCGTACAACACCTATAAGAAAAGTAAGACATTAATTTTATTTATAAATTAATATTATAATTAAAAATAACAATATATTATTATAGTTACTTAATATAACTTTCCGTAGCTCTAAATCATAAAATATTCGCTTTTTCTTCCCTCCAATATAATTAAACATACACGCTAATTTATCAGAAATTAAAGTTCGGAGAAGATTAAATACCATTTTTTTTATATCATTTCCACCAACACGCAATAATTCGTTAATCTGTAAGAAAATGTGAGTATATAATACATACAAATGATAAGTATAATATATTCGTGCGTGTACGCACCACACAAACGCATGCAGAAATGATTCCAATTTTTACAATACTTACCAATTTTTTGCGATTTATTTTACTCTCAATTAACAATTTTTCGAAAGCATCTAAATCTTCCATAGTCTCTGTTGGAGATTTCTCTCCCTCTCTTTCCAAACGACAGAGAGTTGTAAGGCTTGGGCGCCTTCCACGCAGTGCTCTCCGGTGTAGTTTCTTCTCGGGAACGGCGTGGTCAAGACAAACGCGTCTTTTAGTTTAATTCACTTTATTAATAGTCAACGACAGACTGCCTAAAACCGATATAATTCCGGATTGCCCGTGTACAACAATCCGCGTAACTGCCACTTAGCCGGTAGGTTCGTTCTCGCTAGGATTTTTCCGTCCTACCTCTGTTACTCGCAACGAGCGTCTGATAGCGTAAAGGGTGGGGGGCCGGGGGCAGCCACGTGATGCGGCTGGTAGCGACACGGGTCGACAGGGACGGATCACTCAGAGACAAACCCTGAGCTACATGTAGCCTATTTTATACCTAACACGCCGCCCGCCTTGAAGGGTTGCCCTTCAACAATTATAGATAAGAAACAAGAAGGCTTGTAGCCACAATTAAGATGAACGCAACGCAGGAATACAATAAAAAATGAAACGCTTAGGCTAAATCGGATGATTATACAAGAGTAACTTAACTTAGATAGTATATTTGGACTTCGCTGGAATAGAAACGAACTTAACTTAAACACTTATATCGTGCAAACATAACGAATAAACAATGACATAAGAAACATTGCACATAGTTACAGTAACTTGAGCGGATATATATGTGTGGTAATTCAGGTACGAGTATTACATAGGTAATATAGCTAACTTTGAAAGCGGCCTGACATAAGACCCTTTGGCTGTTTTGACTGTGGCGGAGCGAGCCAAGCCATCGGATCCTAGATGCACGCCCTCCACTCGACCAGTTATCCACTGAAGAGGCGCTAGGCCTTGCTGTTTTATTAAGACTAACTGGTCGGGCCTTAGTTGCTGGCCCTTGGACGTCTTCCACTTGTGTCTCTCCTGTAGGGAGTTAAGGTATTCGTCGCTCCATCTGCGTGAAAAGTGCTGTCGCATTTGTTCAATTAATTGCCATCGCAACAATGAGTTCGCGTTTACATCACATAAATCTGGGGTAGGAAAACTGTTCAATGGGGCGCCAACCAGAAAATGCCCGGGGCTTAAGTAACTCAAATCGTTTGGATCGGAACTCAACGGAATGAGAGGCCTCGAGTTCAATATAGCCTCAATTTCGCATAGGACGGTTTGCATTTCCTCAAATGTCAGGTTAGCCGAGCCCACGATACGGGTAAGATGGTACTTGGCAGATTTAACCGCCGCCTCCCAGAGGCCCCCAAAGTGAGGAGCATTGGGAGGAATGAAACTCCACGTAGTTTGTTGGTCTCGCAAGAAATGCTCTATAGAAGTCTGTGCCTGCTCGGTTTTAAGAAAGTCATAAAATTCTTTGATTTGTCTTTGTGCTCCAACAAATGTAGTCGCATTGTCGGAATACATTTGCTGGGGCTTGCCACGGCGCGATATCAATCTTTTGAGAGCCGCGATAAACGCATCAGTTGTGAGATCGCTCACGAGTTCCAAGTGTATAGCCTTGGTGGCGAAACACACGAAAACCGATATATATGCCTTGTGATTTCGCGAGTTGCGACGCTTACCCTCCCGCAATGTGACAGGCCCGGCATAATCAACTCCACAGTGTGAGAATGGCCGCGAGATTCTGATCCTGGACGCGGGCAACGAACCCATTTGCGCTTCGGAAAAAACTGGCCTTGCCTTAAAGCATTGCAAACAGTTGTTTATGACCTTACGAGTGGCTGATCTCAGCGAAAGCGGCCAAAACCTCTGCCTGACTGCAGCCATGGTGGCTTGCAAGCCGGAATGCATGTTGCGAAGATGCTCGAGCTCTATTATGCGCTTCGTTAGGATATGATTGCGAGGTAAAACTATTTGATGACACGCGTCGAATGATAATGCGGAAGCTTTCAGTCTCCCTCCGACTCTGATCAAGCCGTCTTCGCCCATGAATGGAGCGAGCGAGAGCAAATTGCTAGATTTATTAATCTCGGCATGCTTGCACAACAAAACGTATTCGCTTGAAAAAACTTGCCTTTGAACAGCCTTGCATACTACGTTTAAAGAGTTTAGAAGCTCCTTCGGGGAAACCACCTTGCTTTTGGGATTAGACTGACGAGGCGTCGAGAGCCTGAATACATAGGCTACAATCCGACATATCTTGTCAAGATTGGAGACTCTGTCGAGTAAGTCATCAATGACGCTGCAATCGAAAGATGTAGCGGATGCACAAATCCTTCTTTGTTCAGGAACCTCGCCTACCAAAGAGTTGTATACGCCGCTTGGCCATTGGGCCTCGGGCAGTTGTAAAAACGGTGGACCGTGCCACCACATCGGTGAGCTTATCAAGTCGTCAGGAAGTAATCCTCGCGATAATATGTCTGCCGGATTGTCGCCAGAAGCAACGTGGCGCCAATTGCTTATGTTAGTCAAGCGTTGTATTTCTCCGACGCGGTTTGCTACGAATACCGACCATTTGCGCGACGGAGACGCTATCCAATTTAGAGTTATGGTAGAATCTGACCATAAGATGATTTCTGTGTTTGTCAAATCGAGTGATGATCCAATTTTGTCGATTAGCTGCGATAACAAAAGTGCTGCAGACAATTCGAGTCGCGGTAATGATACTGCCTTGAGTGGCGCGACGCGAGATTTAGAAGAAAGTAGGTTTGATTGATAGTCTTGATTGCCGACTTTAGTGCGAAGGTAGACGCATGCGCCGTAAGCGCGTTGACTGGCATCGCAAAAGCCATGAATTTGGGAGAGGCTCGGATCAGAGAGAATGCCGACGCAACGAGGAATCTGTAGTTGATTCAAACTTGGGAACTGTAATTTGAGCTGCAGCCACTTTGTATGAACATCCTGTGGGATAGATTCATCCCAGTCCACCCCCGATTGCCATAACTCTTGGAGAATCAATTTTGCGATCACGATGACCGGTCCAAGCAGCCCTAATGGGTCAAATAAACCTGAGATTTCAGATAATATCGAACGCTTAGTCACGACGTCAGGTACTTGGCTAGGCTTATGGGAAAAATGAAATGTGTCGTTGTCTCGATCCCAGAGGATACCCAAAATGCGAAAATCGGAATCCTTATCAAAATATACAAGACCCTCGCTCTGATCACTCACGCCCGTCAACAGTTCGGGACAATTGGATCCCCACTTGCTGAGCTGGAAGGAACCTAACTCTAATAGTTGTATTACTTGATCGCGGATGACTGTCGCTTCTGACATTGAATCAGCTCCGGTGAGCAGATCGTCAACATAGAAATCACGCTTGACATGCAATGAGCCTACGGGGAAGGTATCTGAGTATTGGTCTGCTAAATGTGTAAGACATCTCGTGGCTAGGTAAGAAGCTGCTGATGTCCCGTAAGTGACGGTGGTTAATTCGTAAGCTCTGAAGTCTGAATTGGCGTCACCACGCCAAAGAATCCTTTGTAATTGTGTCTGTGAAGGATGTAGCGAGATTTGGCGATACATCTTAATTATATCAGCCACCAACACGTATTTGAAAGTACGAAAGCGCGTGAGTATAGAGGTGAGATCCTCTTGAACCACCGGTCCTATCATCATAGAATCATTTAATGACAACCCGGTATCGGTTTTGCACGATCCGTCGAAAACGACGCGAAGCTTAGTGCCCTTGGCGGACTCCTTTAGAACGCAATGATGCGGCAGGTAATAAACCCCGGATTGATTTGAGGATTGTTCTATGATCGGCTTCATGTGCCCCAATGCAATGTACTCGTCAATGAACTGCGTGTATCGTTCTTTCAGATCGGGATCTCGACTAAAACGCCTTTCTAATCCACGCAAACGGTTTAACGCGATATTTCTTGAATCGCCGAGGTCGTTTATTAAGTTTTCCTTGAGAGGCAATTTGACTATGTACCTGCCCTGATTATTCCTAGACACGTTCTCTAAGAAATGTTTCTCGCAAAGGCTCTCTTCGAGAGTGTAACTACCTGAGTTACCATGAATGTCGTCTAACTGCCAAAACTTATTTAGTTGATTGTGCAATTCGGTGTTACTGACCGAGACGTGAAAAGCTTGCATCATTCGCGGACGCGTCACGGAACGGTTTAGTCGACCAGCTAAAATCCAGCCAAATCTTGTTTTCTGTAACAGTGGATGCTTATCAGAGGGCTTGATTTGCCCTGTGCACATGAGATTCCAGAAAGTGTCCGCTCCGATCAATATATCGATTTTGGAAGAGATATGAAACTTAGGATCGGCTAGCTCAATGTTTCGCGGTAATTCAAAGGCTGTGCGCTTCATGTTAAACGCGGGAAGATCATCCGTTACGCAGTCGGTTACAATGCAGTCGATAACCGTCGAATAGGGATTTAATCGCGAATGTAACCTTAGTTGAACTGCTTGTGTCGAGCGCGTGGCCGTGTTATTTATGCCTGATATCGCAATGTCCACCGACCGAGGGGTTAGACCTAAAGTATTTAAGGAATCTCGGGAAATAAAATTAGCCTGAGATCCGGAATCCAATAGTACGCGGCAGGATTGTAGCGAGCCGTCCTTGCCTTTAGCGAGTGCGACGGCAGTTGAAAGAAGCACGCCTTCGCTACCGATCGTATTCGAGGCGTGAGTGACCACAGCATTTGGCGCGACCGTATCGGTCGACTCTAGCGAGCTAGCTTCCTCTTTTGTACTATTACTGGCGTTGCATTGATCCGAAGACTGCGGAAGGTGCAGCAATGTATTGTGCTTGCGAGAGCAGGTCTTGCAAGTCCCTGATGGGCATTTGCTTGCGAGATGGGTCGATGAACGCAAGCAATTTAAACAGAGCTTGCGTGAGCGCATCTCCGATATCCGTTTGGCAATCGGGAGAGCTAAAAATTGTTTGCATTGGTAAATAGCGTGTTCGCCCTTACAATAATCACACTTCGAGTTAACGGATGTGTTACACGATGCCTTGTGCTTGTTCGGCGCATGAGATCGCGAAATAGTATTCTTTGTAGAAGCGCAGGGTGACTTACTAGTAGATTCGAGAACTTGACAACGATGGGCTAGGAAATCGTGAAACTGTTTTAAGGTGGGCAATTCAGAGCCCGTGAGCGACAATTGCCATTCTCGCGCTGTGGTTGCGTCGAGCTTGGAACTGAGAAGGTAAACTAAAAGATCGTCCCAAGAATCCGTCGGACGTTTCAAAGCCTTTAATGCATTGATGTGGCGCAAGGAGCCATCCGCGATTTGTCGCAACTCTGCCGCGTTTTCTTTTGCCATGACTGGCAACTCTGTAATTGATCTGAGATGCGTTTGCACTATGACGCGTTTGTTATCGTATCGGTCGTTTAAGAGCTGCCACGCGACCGCGTAATTTGCTTCGGATATCTCGAGAGAACTAATTACCCTACTTGCGTCGTCAGTAAGCGCGGCTCTCAAGTATTGTAATTTGTAAATGTTGCTAAGAGACGCGTTCATGTGTATGAGTGAATAAAATGTGTCGTGAAAGAGAAACCACTCATCATACTTTCCCGAAAATTTGGGAAGATCGAGTTTCGGCAATCTGACATTGGAAAACGAATCCCGCGTTTCAGAGGTATTTAGCGAAGCCGGCGACGCCGTTGCCACACTACGCGGGGTAGACGGGGTACGCATTAATTCGCGTATTCTAGCCGAAAGATTGAAAAATGCGTCTTCGAACGCGACTCTATCTGATGCTTCTGACTCATCGAGCATTTCTAACTGTGCTTGATGAACGTTGTAATCAGCCCAGTGCTGATCTAATTTGGCTTTACGTTCCTCGAGCTGCGCGATTATTGACGGTGACAGTGAGGAAATGCTTTCCACGTAAGTTTTTATGCGCGTGCACGCCGCCTTTACGGTTGTACGACGTTTTTTAATGCTAACGGGGTCGTCCATGTCGAAACAGAGAATGGGTATCTCGGTCAGAGATTAGAGGTTATGAAAGCTTTCCGGTTGGCGAATATGGAACTAGTTTTCCTCACCTGAGTGTCGGGCGCTGAACGCAATGTACGCGCGGAAGGAGACACGGATCGCTGCGTCGTATACGAAGAAGAAGGGGGGGGGGCGCCGATGATCGCAATGATGACGGCTGCCGATGTTCCTCGGAAATGAGTCCTTGCGCTGCCTCGCCGGTCCTGCAGGGATGCGTCGGGGAAGGCCTGCCTGCTGGCACAACCTCCTGGCACCTTGGCTGATTCCCTGGGCTCGGTATTGCTGGTACAGCGGGATTCAAGATGGCCGGCTGGATGCGAGAGAGAGAACAATGGCTTGCCTCTCGTAACGGCCGGTGAAGATTCGCCGATCCTTTGGTAAGATGGATGCGGCGATGTGGCTCGATGCGGCTCGGGTAATAGGTGCTGTCGTCGAGATGCGGACAAGTGAGATATCCGGCTCGAAGGACCAAAACTTTGTTGGAGATTTCTCTCCCTCTCTTTCCAAACGACAGAGAGTTGTAAGGCTTGGGCGCCTTCCACGCAGTGCTCTCCGGTGTAGTTTCTTCTCGGGAACGGCGTGGTCAAGACAAACGCGTCTTTTAGTTTAATTCACTTTATTAATAGTCAACGACAGACTGCCTAAAACCGATATAATTCCGGATTGCCCGTGTACAACAATCCGCGTAACTGCCACTTAGCCGGTAGGTTCGTTCTCGCTAGGATTTTTCCGTCCTACCTCTGTTACTCGCAACGAGCGTCTGATAGCGTAAAGGGTGGGGGGCCGGGGGCAGCCACGTGATGCGGCTGGTAGCGACACGGGTCGACAGGGACGGATCACTCAGAGACAAACCCTGAGCTACATGTAGCCTATTTTATACCTAACAGTCTCAAAAGGAAAAGTATTCATTATCTCTTCCTCCGTAGTTTTGTCTTCTATCTCGTGAGAAACAGATGTTTGAAGATTTTGTAAAATAATATCTATTCTGGTATTCAAAACTTTTCCTTGTTCTTGCAATGAAGATAGTTGAAATCCGACGTCTGTTAGTTTTCTTATAACATAACGTTCAAAATCAGAGCGTGCTAGAATTATAAAATGGAAAATATAAATTAAAATATAAAATATTGTAAAATAAATATTTAAATAACAGTTTTATACTTACATGAACCAATATTACTTGTGTAAGGTCCAACGCTGGACTTGTCATGATAATTCATATCTTTACTACATGTAGCTAGAAAATATATCATACATTTTTAAGAAAACAGAATATTCCCAGTAAACACTAACTGTCAGTAACGTTACATCCATTTTATAATTTCCCAACAATGTGACTGTTGAATAACACATGTCTTATATTGCATTTAAAATCATATATTAAATAAATCATGACCGTTTTTTAAAAATAAGTAATAATAGAGAAACGGCAAACATACAATCAGGTTGATTCTTTTACCTAATATTTTTCATATAAATTTATGTCCATTTCTTTGTAGCAGACTATGCGCTGTTACTTCCGGTCTTGAAATGCAATCTGATGCTAAAGTTAGAATAATACATAATTAAAATTATAATTGAATTCATAATCAATTTAACAACACCGAGATAAATTAAAAAATCCAGCCTAATCGCATATTGACGCGTTTTTTATTATTTGTACACTAACAAAGTTACGTGGGAAATTATTAAGATTGGGAAGTAACGCGTTACTTATAACGCCATTATTGTAACTTTTTCTTGGTAACAATTGTTATTTTATACATGGTTTGTTTTGTATAGTAACGGTAACGCGTTTACGTATATTTTTATAAAATAACGTTTTCAATTCTGCAAATTATAACTTGGTGTAATGTTACTGTTAGTTAGGCGATTAATGTCTTTTAAATATAAATATAATTTTAACTATAAATTATCAATAAATTTACCATAAATGACGTCATTATCATTGTTTGTCTTAATTTCGCGTACATTTGTATTTCCAGATTTCTTTTTATTTTCTTCGCAAGTAGTTACAACTTCTTCTGTAATAATAATAAATTCAATCAGTATAATAATAATTAGATCTTTTACACCCATTATATAAAAATATATACAGTTTGTTTCATATGTACCTGTAAACTGTGTTTTAGATTTATCAAATGTCTTTACTTTGGTGTTAAATGCATTGCCTTTTGTTTGCGGAATCTTAGGATAACATGGTAATTGCGTATTTTCTTTACTAGAATCGCTATCTTCACTGCTTGATATCACCTTTTTCGCTCTGTCTTTTCGAGACTTTTTAAAATTTTCATAATCGTCATTTTCAGAATTAATATCCGACGCCATTTCTGCTTTTTTTAATTTTAAGAAGCCTTTTTCATATGAACCTGAACCGAAAATGCATTTTATTAATGCTTAATACATTTAATAAAAATTTATAACAAATGTCCAATTAATATAAGTAACAGTTTTACTTTGTTGATTTTGTAAGTAACTTACTTGAACTGCCTAATATCTTCTTTATTTTATGCAAGGGCCAATTACTTTCATATGATATGCATTTTTGTACAGCTCTATTAAATTTTAGTTGTGAAGTAAAAGGTGGCCAACGAGCCGCACTTTTATTTTCCGTTATCCAGGAAGTGGGAATCATTTCCATGCCATCTTCAAACTCAATGATGGACCACAATTGTTCCATTATATACATGTACACTGTATAATAATACATCATGTATATATATTTGTATGTGTCTATACGTATATATAGGTATATAT
>NW_011966511.1:0-3254 GCF_000949405.1 Vollenhovia emeryi | reverse complement strand
TATAATGTTATACGATTCAAGAAAACAATATCTCCTACTTTATCGCCTGTTAAAATTTTGCATTTTAGTAAATGATCTGCAAGTTCTATAATCATTAATCTAGTACCATTACAAAGACCTTCATTGATACTAAGATTTCTAATTAACATGATAATGCAATTTGGCCTTAAACGCAATTCATGAGGAGGAAGAGATGGTGGAGATAAACTATTTAAATATTCCGGTAACAGAGCTTCACCAATATTACCATTGTCATCATTTACTGTACAGTCTATACTTGTATAAATTCGTTCCTCAGATATATCTAATAATTCAACAACTCGTTTATTAATTTCATTCACATCAGCATTTCTTGCAGAAAGTATCACACACTTCGCTATTTTATTAAATTCTTTATTTCGCATTAAATCACCGTATATATCTTCTACAATATCAGCATTAATGGGTGCAATACAACAATCTGGAAGTTCTATATTGTCATTAGAATCATTTAACATGCCATTTCCCATATCTAATAGAAATTTTGCAAATTCAGTTTCCTCTCGAAAAACTCGCATGTTTTCAGTTAATGAGAAATTTATAAAGTGTCTCCAATTAGGACTAAATTTGATAGAAAGATTCACGATTTCACATCGCGTACCATGAATCTTAATAGGAAGAAGTTGTCTGAAATCACCACCTAGTACGATAATTTTTCCACCAAAAGGTAAGTCATTATTCATAATGTCACGCAATGTTCGATCCATAATCTCTAGAGCATATCGTGGTGCCATTGGCGCTTCATCCCAAATAAAAATATCTATTTTTTTCAAATATTGAGCTTCCTTTGATTGCACTTTAATGCTAGATGATGAATCAGCAAATAATGGAACCGGCAACCCAAATGTCTTATGAACCGTTTTTCCTGCTGGTAATAATGTCGCTGCAATGCCCGTAAAAGCCATAGTACATACATGTTTATTACGAATTTTGGCTAAGTGATAAATAGTTGTATAAATAAACGTTTTGCCTGAGCCACCTGGACCATCGATATAAAAACAATTACTATTATGATTATTATCATCATCTATTCTGTTTAGTATAAGATCTACTATTTCTTTCTGCTTGTCATTTAATTGTTCATATTGTCTACTACCAACTTCCATAACTTCTTCAAGTGGTATGTAATTATCATCCTCTTCATAATTTTCTGTCAATTGCTCCATTTGTGGAAAATCAGCAAGACTCTTACCTTCAGCACAAAGCATAACATTAATTTGTACATATGCTTTCTTTTGTCCTTGTAATATTCCAAAGTGTCTAACGTAATCTTCCGACATTGCTACTTTAAAATATTCCCAAAGTTCTTCAGGATGCAACGGTTGACAATGTAACAATATACGTACAAATAATCTACGAAGTTGTCTTGGCATCATCCAGCCAACAGCTTCGTTCATAGCTCGTTTCCATTCATCATCATCTTCAATCAAACCTAAAGCTAAACATGCCGCTGAAAATGTTGGATAAACTTCTCCATTTACAGTTTTTAGATCATTAAAACTCTTAGCTCCCTTTACAGTGAGTAATAATAACCGTAAATGAAATAATTCTATTTGTGTTGGACTAACGGAATACATTCGTCCTATACAATTATAATTATTTTTACGTTTACTCCAATACGATACATTTCTGCCATTAATTTTATCTTTTTTAAATGTATAATAGCGTGGAATTTCTATATACAAATATTGTTTTGCTTCTTCATCACGAGAATTCAATGCAAAATAATCCATTAGCATAGTAACTTGATTTAAAGCAGAAGTTATTGTATCTTCGTCAGATCCATTTTCAATTATAATATTTTGTTCATTAGGAAGATGAACAGGTAATCGTACTATACTATGGCTTTTATCTTGTAATTTTTTCTCAAGAATACGCCAACTTGCTTCTACAGGCCCAACATAACGAGCTTCTATAAAATCGCGTATTTCATCATGATCTATAATTACATTTTCTGTTATTGGTTCAATTGTAATAGTAGCAGCATCATGTCCCTTATAAATATATTTATACAAATATTTAACCGATTTGATACTTGAAACAACTTCAACATTAATATGACAATTAAATATAACCGATAAAGTAGGACAATACGGAACTACATAACGATTATCAACTATATATCCACCAGGACGTTCAAAACTTTTACCATTATTTCGTCGACGATAATAAGGATAAGCATCTTCATCCATTTTCGTTTCTTCAAAATATGGTTTTGGATAATGTTTCGAACATTTTGTATCTACCAAGCACCAATCGCCACAAGGACCATGAATCATATGTTTCATAACTATGTTATGTAAAATATAATTTTCACAAGGATCAGGAATTTCAGCACAAATATATTTGTCAACGATCTGTGGAGTTGTTATTTTAAAATTATGTTTTAAAGTAATTAACATGTGGACATGTGGCAAACCACGTTTTTGAAATTCAATGACATACACAAAGGCTGCTACCTCACCAAAAAATTTTTGCTTTACAATCAAATCAATTAAATAATCTTTTTTAATATTGAATACACGTGCACAAATGTCAGGTCTATCAGAAGCTTGTTGACCATGCAAAAGATTTTCTTCGATTTCACGCCATTTTGGATTACAAGTCATTGTAATAAAAAGATCTGGTTTACCAAATTTACTAACAATTGCCATTGCATCTTGATAATTTTGTAACATATTTCGTGGTGATCCAATAAACGTGGAAGGAAGTACAACCATCTTTCCAATATGTCCATTTAAATTATTTGCCATACTTTGTATATAATCTTTTAATCCTTGATATGTTTCAGTGCGTAATTCTTTTTGATGAGTTTTACAGTAATCTGTTCTGTCCTTTTCAATTTTTACGTAATTATCTACAAGCCACTGTTGAAATAGACGACGTCCTAATAAAAAGACATTAAATTCGTCACGAATAGCCATGCGATATTTAATGTACTGTCCCCGAGTTATTCGTTTATCGCTATTTAATTTTGTTAAATGACGATGCCATCCTCGAGTACCATATGGATAAAACAGAGGATATATCCATGGTTCAACATTTGAATCCATAGTGCTAACATTTTGCAAAGTTTTCGTATTTCTATTACGTATTGTTACATATGATTCTGGAATTTCTCCATCAGAAGTTGTACGAAAAACAACAGCAACTTCATTAGTTCTTTGAACATTATATCGACGCCGATCCATACCTGGTTTTAACGTAAATGATAA
>NW_011966510.1:0-17830 GCF_000949405.1 Vollenhovia emeryi | reverse complement strand
CATACGCGTCAAGTTAAGAGATTGTGAGTAAATTTAGAGAGGTTAAAGTGGATACTCTAGCCCTTCTACGTTTGTCTTTTAATGAAAATCGTGACCAAGTTATAGTGAGTTTTTTAAGAAATGCTTTTAAATTATTAATTTTGGTTAATACTAAAAATAACTCTCTAACCCGTCTTTTTAGCTCAATAAATGCCTTTGTTAAACTGAGTTCTGTATTCTTTTTTAGTTTTGTACAACTGACTATTCCATGAAATATGAGAATTGCACATAATTTAGCATATAATTCACACAATACTCTATGCGGTTTCCCTTTTAGTTCATCAAGTCTTATATAGCTCTTGTATAGTTTAAATAACAACTCAATTTGCCACCTTAATCTGTAGATTGTTAATACTTGCTCAGCGCTAATTTTATCCTCTGGAACATTAGTTATGAATATTGACCAACTCAATAATTTTTGGTTCTTTCTAGAAGATATATATCCATGCGATTTTGCCAATTTATTAGCTTTTCTTCTTCTGGCCATAGATTGCTCTTCAGTTAGTTTATCACATATAATTCTTACTCTAATCCTTGCTTCTTTTCCCAATAATACCTCAGTTTCTAAAAATAGCTTGTCCTCTAAACATTCCAATAACTCCATTTTTTGATTTGTTTCTATAGCATATATATTGGTATCAGATTTATAACGACTAATAAAATAAGCTCCTGTTTCATTGATCTGTTTAAAAGAACTTGGCACAAAATAACCAAGGTCAGATATTAGCAAATCGTCACTTGATATATCGCTCAAATGTTCCCTATACCCTTGATCTGACCTTATTCCCTCCGTTATGTTAAGTTGATCCAATGTCTGATTTAAGTAGTCAAAAACTAATTGTAACTTTATTCCAGATTTAGTATTTCTCTCATAACCTATGTAACTAGTGCCATACCCTTTGTACATGTTCTCCATACTGTTAGGTAGGCTAATATAGCTACTATCCAATAACTTGACGCTTTTAAATTGCTGCAAGATTCTGCAAGCAACTTGCAAGATATTTTTAAATAAAGCCATAGATTCATTATACATTCTTTTCATAAATTCCACTGCTTCTTTAGTAAACCTGAAATCTAAACCCTGTTTCGTCATTACCACAGATTCTTCGTTTAATAATTGGCACATTGTATCTATGCTGCAATTTTCAATTCCTATATTGCCAAAAATTATAGCTTTTATGAATGATGAACCGCTCAGTTTTCTCTTCCTTTTCACAAATCCTGTTTCAATTGACACCTCGTTTGCCCTTTCATTGAAAAATTTGTTGAGGTTATTTGATTAGGCAAGTTATTTTATTCATCGTTAGTTCTCTCACTAAAAACATATCTGGGAGAACTTATACCTTATTATTTTATCTCCTTCATATCTTTTTTTCCTTAACTTGACGCTTATGGTTTATTTAACACTCCCATCTAAACAGTTATTCTACTTCTGCTATCCTTTCTCAACTTGGGCTATTTCAAACTTTCATAGCTGCAGAATCAACACCATTTTTAACTTCAACATTGCTAAGTGCTGTATTTGCTTTATATGAACAGTAACATCCTACTGCAAGAAAAATTGATGCAGCTACAGCAAGTGTAACACATATTGCTAAATAAGGTATTGTTAAACTTGCACCAACAGCAAATGCCCCAGATAGTACAAAAGAAATAGAGGCATAATTACCTTGCCTTTTACCATGAGTGCTTGCTTCCAAGAATTTTTCGTTTTTACCATTCAACTCTTTAGTTTTTGCAGCCAATTCTCGCTGCGCACTATCCTGCTCTTGTTCTAACTGCAAAACCTTTTGATTCGCGCTCTCAAGCTCATTGTTTTTTTCAGCCAAGCCCTGCTGTACATTATTTAGCTTTTCTTCTAGTTGACTTTTTTCTCCAACAAGTTGATCCACTTTACTAGCTTTTTCAGTCAATCTTTCCTGTGTATCATTTAGCTTCTGTTCTAATCTTGAAACTTTTTGCTCTGCATCATTCATTTCTCTATCTTTCTCTGCAAGCTGAGCTTTTGTTCCTTTAAGTTCTTCAGTGAGTCTAGCTAGTTCGCTAGTATTTTTAGCAAAGTCTTGTGTTGCATTACTCAGCTCTTCATTCTCTATAGGTACTGTGGCTTCGGAATTACGTTCACACTTAATTTCCATTTGAAGAATCCCCATTTGTTGCTGATCAGCTTCTTTTATTTCATCAAAAATGGTTTTTTCTGTAGAATTAGGCTGTGAATCTTCCAACCTTAATTTTTCTTCTAGTTGTTTTATCTTTTCTTCTAAAAAACTATTACTTGATGTTAATTGCTCATTGTCTGCATTTGCTATATCTAGCTTTTCTTTCAGCTTTACTACTTTCCTACGGTAGTTATTTAATTCGGCTCTTTCTTGTAATGCACCTGTGTCCTCTGTTTGTATACCAAGATCTTTTATCTCTTCTGACCTTGAAATGTGTTTGTATTCGTTATTGAACTCATTCCTTTCTTGTTTCAATAGCCCATCTTCCCCATCCTCAAGCTTCCAAGATGGTTCTTCTACTTTTGCATTTGCTCTAGTTAGCAGTGTCTCTAGTTTATTCTTTCTGGCTAGAAGCTCTTTATTCTCTCCTTTTAATTGATCGTTTTGTTCTAACAACGCCTGATTTTCTTTATCTAAAGAAACATTTGCATTTTCTTTTAACTGTAATCTTCCTTTAGTTTCGTGAATACCTTGAATTAGGTTTTCAAGCGAATTTTTGTGGCAAGTTTGGCCATCACCACGCTTAGCCAGTTCTTCTATCTCATGAATAAGACTTCCAACACCTGCTACAAGTTTTTCTAAGCATCTCGACTGTAATGGGTTCTCTTCTATTAGTTCTCTCATTTCTCTCAATGCAGTTGCTATTGTTCTAGTTGGCCTAGCCAGTCTACTTGCGCCAGCTACACCAATTCCGTCACTCAGTTCAGCCTCATCAGTCGAATCGCACAGGTTACTTGTGAAAATTTGGTGGTACGGACTGCCCAGGTGAATCGGGGTACTCGACCCATCCGAATCAGACATGTCCCGGTCACCTACGAAAATCAGACCACCCTGCTTAGGTACCTTATTATGATTGGACTCCTCAACCGAGCTCTGACTTGATTCTGGTAGCATACCATACCTCATTCTAACTCTTGTAATCCTATCACAATTTAAATAGAAAGAAAAGGTGTTTTTTTGGATAAAATATTTTTGAGAGAAATATCTAATTTTAGTGTTGCAGAAAATTTATTTATTTACTCCTTCCAAAACCACAAAAAAGTACCTACCTTTGTGAGAACGCGTTGCGTAAAAATAGGATTTTGTGAACAAAAACGTAAAATTGTTGTAACAAAGTTAGACAAATTAATTCGTATATAAATGTGGTGAAAATAGGTTAATATAGCTGGTTTTGCAATATAGTAAGGTTGCTATAAAGAAAAGTTTGCACAGAACAAGCGGTAACCAAGCGATTCCAAGAAAAATTGTTCTCACGGGTAGCGGTTTTTGTTGCTGGAAATGGTTGCATCGTTTAAATTTATTAATGTTATATACTACCAAATTAATAGCTGCTCATTTAAGAACCTCATTCAACTTTACCTAACTCGACACATATACTTTTTGAAACATTGCTGCAAGTAGAAAAAAACAGGTTACCCACCTTAACTTCTTTAAATTTGTTTACAATCTCTACTTGACGCATAAGGTTTTTGTTACACTCCTTTCATCTACCGATTACCTCTACCTACTGCCTCTACCATTGCTACAATCATAAACTCTATTCACTCCATCAATTTCATCCAATGCAGATTGTGGACCAAAATCAATTGATATCACTCTTTCTCCGCCTAATTGTAATGCTCCCCCACCTCCACGCTGTGGATATTGGAGTTCTAAAAATTGTAATAGTAATGGATCAATTTCATGTTGAATTCCTGGATGATCTTGAATCAATCTACCCCTAGGAGAAGATAGAGGATCATTTTGGAATAATTGTGAAATATTTCTTCTCCGATTTTTAAAGTATTGTTCATTTCTTTGAGATTGTCTAGCGTCATTTCCAATGCCTGCACTAAGAAGACCATGTATATAACCTATAATACCTTCACCTTTTTCTCCAAAGTTATTATTTCCCTGTAAAGCTTGATCAATAGCTTGGTTAATATCCCTAGCATTTTCGTATGCCCATATGCCACAATTATGGTCATCTGTTTGCTGATGAACAGAAACATTATGGACATTATCATCGTTAATATCACATTCTCTTAAAGCTCCTCGAATATTATTGTCAATACCACTATCTGGACCAAGTGAATCAGCATAATACCCATAATAATTTCCATTTTGGTGGACAATAACTAATGTAACCCAATGACGATTACCTACATTAATAATAGCAATTAATCTATCTTTTTCATCCGAATCTACTTTTTGTTTAAAGTTATCTATGTGACTAATTAATAAGTCCCTACCTGTTAGGTCATTTTGATTTTCATCAACTCCTACTGAAGTTACTGCAAAATCATGACGATCATTAGTTGGATTAGATCGATCATCATGGAAAGTATATTGTCGTGCAGCGAAAAACATGTCATGAGTTTGTAGCCAATAACGAAAATTTTGATTATCTGTTGCAAAGTCTAGTGCAAGTAGATCATGCACATCTTCTATCTCACGAGCGTTGTTTCTACGAAGGATAGCATTTATTTGTTGTAATATTCTTTGTGCTGTAGGAGTACCACCTCCCCTTATTCTTGACTTTAATGTTTCTATTGCCTGTGCTCTAGTACCTTGCAAGTAACTAAATGGAACGTGCAGATTATCATCTATATCAAGCAAAAAAATCGAGTTCTGTCCTGGTTTTCTTTCCGTGTAAAAGCGCCTGAAATTTTCACGAGTTTGATCTGATAATAGACCCTCTGGTGGATTTTCATCAATAACACTTTCAGGTCCCACTAATCCTCTAGTACTGCGGTCAAGCCTATGTATATATAGTTCTTGTGGAATAGATATAAGATCTTCTACTCTCTGTGCACCTGCATTAAATACAGCAGAAGATAAAACCACCTCATTTCCAGGAGTAATAGGCAAATATCCCCTTTGCTTGTTCATAAGTTCTTTTATTCGATCTTTTGCGTTATTCTCCTTTTGTGCTACTTCTTCTGCATTATTAGCAAATCCTAATACATATCCAATTGGATGAGTATCTGCTGTAGGTTGCCTTAATAATAAAAGGTCTAATGTCTGTTTTGTAACTCTTGTGCGTACTTCTTCCACTCTTCCTTCTTCCATTCTTATACCAGAACTGTATGCCTGGCCTACTGTGTACCCAGTAAGCACTTTATCAGGATCGTCACTAGCATAAAATACACCATGTAACATAGACCTAAACTTGTCATTGCTATCTACATCTATTATTGCATCACCGTTCATATTCTCTGGCATTAATACTCTAGAAATAGCCATCAGTAATACTCTATGCTGATCTCTATTTTGCCAGCCATCATTCATAACCCTTTCTGAAATACCATGTACATTTTCAGCATTAGGCACTTGTATAAGATCACCAGCAAGAAAATTATTTGCATTTTGATAACCGCGATATAAACCAAGATTATCTACACGGGTATTTAAGTGCACTTGATTATCTTGATTGTTAAGTATACATGATACTCTATAAACGTTAGGATTATTTCTACCAACATTAAGATTTTCTAAATTGATTGCCCCTTGTTGTTGCACATTGTAAGCTCTAACGTCAAGTATGACTATAGGCAAACCTTGAACATGAAAGACCATAGTTAAACATCTTCTTAAATCTGGATCATCATATCTGAATATGTGTTTTGTTGCCTGCAACCTACTTCTTTTTCCATTCCTTTGTATTGGTATATACCCATTATCAAAAGCACTACTCCCAAAAGCAAAGCCAGTTATGCAATCAAATATTCTATTATAATTCTCTGCATTCCTTGGTATTTCATTAGGAAGATGTTGAAGCAAGAAATCTCTAATATTTTCTCTAATTCCTCCATTCTCCAAACACTCAAATAATCTTTGTACTAAAGGAAATCTATCCTGTTGAAGCCCTACTGTATCAACACTAAAAGGATCTAGATTTAAATTAAAATTTAATCCAACACAGACAGTATTTCTTGATTTAGTATGGATAGGTATAAATGAAAAAATATGCAATCTTTCAGCGTGACTTCTGGCGCGGTTTAATGCGATATTGGAAGGTGCTCTTGTAGCAAGATTGACAACAATAGGAACATTTTCTCTTTCTGCTTGGTGACGTACAAGAAATGCAACATGTGAGTTTCTAGGAGATAAGTCAAGATCGATGCCTATTGTGTAGCGATGACTAAAATTTGCTAAGAAACCTAATAAAAACCCGTGACTCTCAAACTTTTGACTGCGATTTTCAATATTATTTTCTATCTGCGCCCTATAATTATTATAGGTATCAGTTACGTATCTTAAAATATTTTCCTGGAGAGAATTTCTTACATTTTCTTCGTCATCACTTGCTAGTATTTCCATAAAGTTGTCAATCCCTTGTTGATCTTGTGCAACCCGTGTAAAATTGACCAATCCATTAGGTTGCCCGAGCTGATTTTGATCAAGTTGCATCCTCTCTATTTCCTTAACTGTTAACACACTACGTGGTGCGGGCGCATTAATCTCCCTAAGCCTATCACGTTCTATATATCTAATAAGACTAATCTCAGATGCTGAATATCTGGCAAATTTATCCTTACCTTCACGATCTTTTTCACGAATCGCCTCGAATACTGTTGTAATTGCCTCTCCCTGACTCTTGCCCTTTCCATGCATGCATACTTTGTATTGCTCAAAATTTAGGTCTTCTTCCCTTAAATTTGGATTTTGCCGTATAATTTCTTGTACTAGAGAATCTCTCTCCCTTGTACTGAACCTCAACCCATCACTATTAGGACGATCAGAAATGCTGTAACACCTGACAACTTGCTGTCCGTCACGGTTACGAGTTAAAATAACAACTTTTAGATTTCCTGCCTTTCTGTTTCTACCATGTGTATCAATACCATGATTATCAAAACGAAAATAGACTCTCTCATTTGCATTTAAGATATTAGCATCATGTGCAGTAGAAAACATACTAAAAAAGAATACAGGAAGGAAACGACCTGCACTTACATGATACAAGAAAGATGGACATTGATCTAAAAAAGATTCAAATCTTTGTCTAAATCCTTCAAGATCTCCATCCACCAAACTCCTAATAAGCCCATCACCATTACTCATACAAAATACCCCTTATTTACTATAACCAGAAACACCAAGAGTTCATGAGTGGATTACTTATATACCACTAAGCGTAAAGATGCTTTTTTTCTTATAAGAAGAAACACCACTTACACTAGGAGTTCCAAGCTCAGACTGCGGAGCATCATCAACTGGCAAAGTTGTTTTCTTACTACCATGAGCTTTAGATCGTGATCGCAAATTACTACAAGGACCATCACCTCCAGGTGGTAAAATTGTTTTCTCTAACTCAGAGAATAATTCTTCTGCAAACTTGCCGTAATCTACACCTTTCTTCTTTCCTTCCCTACCGCATAATCTAAGGTTTTTTATCATGACTTCTTTAAAAAGTTCAAACTTTTCAGGAAAGCAATCTTTGGCAAATGACATCATATCTAATATTTCTTTTTTCTCTATTTCTTTTTCTTCATCAGTCTTATAAATGTCTTCTCGTCTCCAATTGACTATTAACCCTGCAAATACACCACTTGTAGGAACTGTATAATTAGAAGTATTAACAGCAGCCTTTCTGTATTCATCTAAGCTACTACACCCCCAAATATCCATAATAACAGATCTAGCTTGAACATTTGATTCAGGATTTTTCAACATTGTATCTGAAAGTGAAGAAAGAAGAATCTCATAGTTTTGCTGTGAGAATATTTTCTCTGAATGATCTCCACGTGCTGAAATTCCTTTATAAGACCAATACTGTACCAAATCATGAACCGTATCAAAAAAACATGAACGTATTAATCTACTGAAAAGGAAATATACCCCTCTATCCTTCTGCAATAATTTCTGTAAAAGAGTATCTTTATCGACTATCTTATTTATACAAAAATCTAAAATAGGAGCATCTTTCTCAACAGATTGAGGACGAGAAAGAGCAATAATAGCTTCTGTAAGCTTCTTCTCTTTATCTTCTTCTTTTAAATGATTATAAAAATACTCTACTCCTTCGCTCCATTCAAGTTTTACAGCACTGTCAAAACCTTCTGACGCGTTACTTGGCTGCTTTAATCCCCCAGATTCTCTATCGATCCAGAAACTTAATACAGGATCTTCCCTTTTCATACCGTTCAACAGTGAGTTTCTTATGTATATGTCAGTTACAGGATTACCATAACCATCAACTGCATTCGAGGAAAAACTACCTTTGTAAGATTCAAACTGCTCTTGAAAGAGATGGTGAATTTTATCTACTACGCAATACCTACAAGCTATATCATATTCTGAAAGTGGATTATCTACCCCACCTATTTTCTCTTCAGTAAACCTTTGACCTAAAGCAGCATTATTTAATCTTATACCTGACCAGCAGTCTTCATCTTGGAACACTTCATGCAAAAACCTCAGCTTATCATCTTTAAAGTATTTTATGTGCTCCATAAAGTTATCTTGAAGGACTCCCACCCATCTCTTGATAGCTGACTTCCTCCCGGCAGCAACTGTTGGATCTGGATGTTTAATAGCTTCCTGTAATTTTTTGGACATTGTAGCCCGAAGCTCTTTCTGTGTTGGCATTAACCCCTCCTATTAAGTATTTATATAAAAAAGGCATTGTACAGACATTAGAATGGATTGCAATATTAAAATTACTAGAATAGAGGGTTTAATAAAAAAACATTATGGCTAAAACTTCCTTTCTTGAATTTTCTCAATATAATCAACAGAAAGACCAGTAGTTTGAGTTATAATGTCAATAGAAACTCCTGCTTTAAGTAGATTCCTTGCGACCTCAATTTTCTCTGCTTCTCTGCCTTTTTCATGACCGATTTGGATTGTGTATTAAATCAAAGCCGCAAGGCTATAATGAGCAAGCTGTCAATTGGATTGATTGATAGAAATCGTAGGCACACTCCTAGCTTTAAAAAATGGAGTACGAACGGTAGGGGGATCTAAAAGATCGAATCACAATCCTGTACAGCATTTACATTATTATTTGATTATATTTATAGGTACAAAAATGGCTAGAACAGTTTTCATTGGTATTGATGTTTCAAAAGAAACACTTAATCAACAACAAACATCAGCGTATAGAAAATGTAGAAAGAGCTATATCTGAGTTTTAAAGTCAATTAGATATCCACATTCATCCACTTGGTCATTATAAAACGTTTGAAGATAACGTACAAGCTATTGATCAAGTACTCGACTTTTTACGTTTACATAATGTTACCAGAGTTGGACTTGAAGCAACCGGTGGGTACGAAAAATTATGTGCTTATACTTTACTAAACCATGGTTTCAAAGTATATGTCATTCAACCTAGATGGGTTAGAGAATATGCAAAAAGCCTTGATGTAGTGAATTATCAACTAGGTAATGTAATGGACGACAGATACGTAAGGATACAATCACATTTAATAGGGGCTTTATCCATGCTATCTTTCCTAATTTTCTGTACTTTATTCGATTAGATAAGCCGACCTGTGCCAATTGACACCAGCACCATTTCTTCATTAGGGAAAAGTTTTTTGCTATTTGCATACGCACAAGCCGCTGGATTATTGGCAAACACTCCTCCATCCACTAACACTCTTTTCTCTTGCTTAACTTCTAAATACTTAGGTGCAAAGTATGTTGGTGCTGCTGTTGTGGCTCTAAGTGCATCTTTTAACTTGATGAAATTCCTGTTTTCTCTCCAACTTTTAAGGAAAAATGGACAGTTGTTGTGTATATCATAACTGGTAAGCAGTAGATTACTTGAAACATCAGCAATAGTACTTTTGCCGAAGTATTTATCGAGTACGCATTTTAAATTAGGCTTTGGTTCTTATTTTACAATAATTAACATAATGATAATAAATTATAAAATGGTAAACTACTATATTTATTCTTCAACTTATTATACAATAGATGCACTAGCTGGAGGTTTAACATTACTACCCTCAAGTAAATTTGAAGATCTGTTACAGTAATATATGATTGCAGCAGCAACTAGACAACAAGCTCCAACTGCTATCCCCACTGCTAACATTTCCAAGTAAACTGTAATAGCTACCCCTGTAGCAACTCCGGTTATTGCTAACATAGCAGCAGCTATCACAGGCAACTTACTTTTTGCATTTTGTGGAGCAGGGTTGTTTTTGTATGGATAACTAGGTTGTTTGCTGTTACCTTGAACATTATTTACTCGGTTAGAGTCTTTACTAGATACTAAAGGTACCCCTGTTGGTATTAGTTTTGGTTGTGTATCTTTTTTACCACTATTCTTATCTACACTTTTAGGTGCAGCTAGTTGAACAGATGGCGCAGTAACACCTCCATTGTTTGGATTAGTAGACTGCTTGCCGTTGGTTTTGATATCACTTTTTTGTTCTAGAATTGGTATTTTAACATTTTCATTTGTGACAGCTATATTATATTGATTGGATACTTGATCACTACCAGTTCGTGATTCATTTAACTGAATTTTACTTGAATTACTATGATTATCATTACTTATAGAAGCTTGACTTACTGTAGCCACATCATCTTTGACCAATGTAACTGAAGCAGTTTGTGCAGCAAGTTCTTCTGATTTCTTTGGAACTATAGGGGGGCTTGTTAGAATAGGAGTTTGTTTATTCCTACCATCGCTACTGATAATAGAGGTTGATTGATCATTTATAGTAGTGCCAACACCTTCATCGTTAGTATTAGCTGTAATATTAGAATGATGTTCGTTAAGGATTTCTAAATTTACTAAACTTTTCGGCTGTACTACTTGTATGGGATCCTCTCGTATTACATGTCCAGCTAATTGAATAGGAGCTTGTTCATTCTTACCACTTTTTTGTTCTAAAATTGGCACTTTAACAGTAGAAAAATCATTAATAGCATTAGCTAGAACTGAATTTTCTTTATTAAATAGCACTTTTAGACTTTCTTCATTAATCAAATGTAAATCAAGTTCATAGGTATTACCATTAGGGAGAGAAAGTTCAGCCTCTCGATCAGACTTTTTAAAAATTTGAGCAACACTCTGACCATTAAGGAGAAAAATTTTAATTGTTCTGTTGTTAGGCAAATTCTTTAATGCCTCAATAGTACTAACAGTCCCTCCACGAGGAACAACCTGTTGAGCATCCGAAGTTGCAACACATAAAGCTCTACTTGTACTATTACCTATAGAAAGCACTACACTTTCCTGCTGCGGTGTTGTTTGATCATTACTTGTAGAAGCTTGACTTACTATAGCCACATCATCTTCGATCAATGTAACTGGAGGAGTTTGTGCAGCAAGTTCTTCCTTTCCACTGAGATAATTATTGTTAACAAAAAAAGCAATATAAGGAGGGTTAATTTTTAACCCTTTACTTCTTCCATGTCTATGTAAAGATGGCATCACAAAGGTTATAAACCCGTCTTCACCAGATTCAGAATCCTCATAAATTACTACTTTCTGTTCATTACTAGATCCAGAATATTTCATCATTTCAGAAAGTGAAGCATCTTTATGTTTGTTCTTTACTTGTTTAAAATATTGCTCATCACCATTTGAATGGGTATTTGGAATGAGGTAACTTGGTACAGTGGATACATTATACAATACTGTAACAAAGTAAGAAAGATAATAGTATATAGATACACTATTATCAGACTTAAATTGGTCAGGTTCAAGATTTGCAATAAGATTGCGATACATGTCTAATGAATGAGCATAAAGTGAAGAACTACTACTTATTCTTAATTGTTCACCCACGTGTTTATAACCCATAGAACCAAGTGGTAATGAAGGTATGAAATCTGATTGATTAACTACTCTAATAGTTTTCTTTCCAAGGCGCTCTTCGTAAACCTCAGCAGCAGAAAAGTCGAAAACCCTTGGAGAAGCAAAAGTTGCAACATGCAAATCTTCTGCACCCTCTCTTACACTTAAACATAGAGCAGCTATGGTGGCAATAGCACCTCCCATACTATGACCTGTAAGGTTAATTTTAAAATCTTTAATTTCTAACTGTTGATCATTAGCATGTCCTTTTAATATCTCATAAACACTACCCCAAGAATCTTTAAATAAAGAGTAAAAACCTGAATGGATTTTTCCACCTTCAGGCAAAAGCTCATCTGAACTAGTCAAAATCATTTCAGCATCTTTCATGTAGTCAAACCAATTACGACTACCGCGGTAAACTATAGTTATTCCCTTATCTTTTATAAAAACATAACCAGCATGTCGATATGGTTGTTCATTATCACGCATATTATAGAATTGAATTATTTTATAACCTTCTTCCTTAAGTTTAGCTGGAACTCTATAAGATCTTTCCTCTAACTCAGAAAACTTTTTATTATTAAGATTATAATCACCAACATAATAGCCTACCTTAATAAAATTGGTCATCTCTAATAACTTCTCTTGGCTAAATCCTGCAATTTCAGTTTTGTTTAGTCCTAAAGCACCTGGCCTTTGCTCTTCTTGAATATCAGTTATTTCAAATTCATCTTGTTCTAGATTTGAATCACCTCCATTAGGTTCCTTTTCATTAAGCTGACTGGCGACACTGTTATCTACATTTATAGAAGTATGACAAGCGTTTTTATATTTTTGTTGGATGGTTAAAAACTCCACTCCTGAATTTTCAGCGAGTTTCAATATAAAATTTGTATACACATTTTGAATAATTGAGGAATGTTTTTCACGTATAACATTATCTAAAATAGTAACTAGACTATTTTGCAAGAAGGTCCGCCTATCTGTATCGCCTAAAAATTTGGGATCATTTTTAATTAAATCTAGTACTTTTATTATAAAATCTGTACTGCCAGTACATGAGGCGGCTTGCAAAACTAGGTCATAAATTTTTTGTTTTTTTTCCTTACGTTCATTACCTGCACTATCAATATTTTTTAGAACCTGGTTTTTAATTTGTTCAATAATTTTCTCATCTGCAAATGCTTCTTTATAGATTTCTTGAATTATTGAACCTTTCTTTTCAATACGTTCTCTGCACAAGTACTCAACAATTGAAACATGCTCCTGACTTATTGCAGTTTCTAAAAAAGTAACAATACACTTTTTTAATAGATCTTTTTTAGCCTGATCATCAATATATCTTTCAAGTGAATCCAGTACTATCTTCATAAAGTCTTTATTTTTAGCGAGAGATGCTGTTTCAAGCATGCCATATAAAGGGTTAAAGCTACTTGTTTGCAGCACTTGTTCAAGATCTTTTAAGACGTACTCAATAAGAACTGTACTTAGTAATTCTCGCTCTTGTCTTAGTGCTATAACTGAGAAAAAGCCAATCTTATTAGGTTCAACAAGTTGTACAACCTGATTTTTTAATTCAATATAAAGGTCAGGAAATCTCTCTATAAAAGCTGCAATATATTTTTGACTGCCAATAAGTAGAGGTAAAAGACTCAAATTTCCTTCAGCAAAAGTATGTCCTGGTATTTTTTTGCAAGTTTGTTATTAGCTGCAATTGCTGAAAGTACCAGCTCTTTTGCTGGATAACTATTTACTTGATCAAAACTATATTGTAACAGTATATTTGAATATATATGCTGGTGATCGCCTCTGTTTTGTAAGTCTAAACCAAGTTGCTTTAAACAAAAATCTCTGAAGCTTTCATTATCTAGTGTAACAGATTGGCCTTCATAACCTTCAATGTCTTGTACGATTCTATCTAATTCTCCATAATTATTACGCTCTATTGCATTATTTAGAATATCTATTATTTTAGTAAAAGTTAAACTTTCAGGAATTACAACAAATGAATCTTCGACTTCAATACCCGAGTCCCCAGAATTTTTCCTACTTTTAACTTTATTTTCTTTTGTAGCATCTTCTTCTGATGACGTAAGCCTGCCCAATAAACTCCTAACCATTTTTACCTCATAAAAATTACTAGAGTATAGCACTAAACGTTAATTTTGCCAAGCAAACTCTATTGATCAAATATCAAGAAATCGCTATGGAACCAGAGGAACAAGTAAATGTTGCTATCTCTTTCATCCTTTTAGGGTATATAGAAGATAACTTTCCTGCATCTCTGGATAAGTATGGAGATAAGGACATCTTTGAATTATTCTTTACTGGAAATTCATACAAGTTTACTAAATTTGGCAACAAAGAAATACCACAAGCGATTAATCTCTGGTTGTCACGCCTTTATTTAGCAGATAAGCCTTACAAATTCTATCTAATGATAAAAGATCACAATGAAAAATTTGAACTTGAGGTACAGTTATCACTGGATGATGAGAAGTCATTCATAAAGCTGGAAAAAGCACTCTCTAATCAAAACGTAAAGCTTAGTATTTTATCTGATCTTGCACTTTTGTCTGAATATATACCTGAACTAGAAAAGTCGATTGACGATAATAGCACATTATCATTTAATTTAGATAATTTTGCACCATTATTTTTACATATCTTGCCTGTACTAAGAGCAATAGGTATCAAAGTTATTTTGCCGAAATCTTTACAAAAAATCTTAAAACCACAATTAAGTCTTAATTTGTCTACTAAAGATAAAATAAAAGAAGATCGCGAAAGCTTTTTAACTCTTGAAAATTTATTAAAATTTGATTGGAAAATAGCAATAGGTGATAAAAAAACAAGCATTACAGAATTTAAAAAATTGCTAAAAGATTCCCGAGGGCTTGTGCAAATAGTCGATCAGTACGTGCTTTTAGGTGATAAAGAGGTAGAGGCTTTATTAAAAAAACTTGATAAATTGCCTGATTATTTGAGTCAAGCAGAACTCATGCAAGCTGCCCTGACAGGTGAAGTGAATGAGGCTAAAGTAGCATTTGATCAGCAGCTTACAACCTTATTTAATAAACTTAATACTTACACACCTGTTACTACACCAAATAATCTAATAGCACAACTGCGCCCATATCAAGAACGTGGGTTTAGTTGGCTTGTACAGAACATAGAAAGTGGGTTTGGTAGCATAATTGCTGATGATATGGGTCTTGGTAAGACTATACAAGTTATTGCAGCTATTCTATATTGTAAAAATGCAGGATTTTTAAATCGGGATAGAGTTTTGATAGTAGCTCCAACAAGTATATTAAGTAGTTGGCAACGAGAGATGGAATGTTTTGCACCAGAATTAAAGCTTTTCATCTATCACGGACAAAATCGAGAATTGGCAAGTGATTATGATGTAGCTCTCACATCCTATGGTCTTGTACGTCGTGATAAAAAAGAACTTAATAAAATTCGCTGGTTTTTGCTCGTGATTGATGAAGCACAAAATATAAAAAATTCTAATACCGAACAAACCAAGGCAATTAAAACTATTGCAGCAAAACATAAGATAGCAATGAGTGGCACACCTGTTGAGAATAGGTTACTTGAGTATTGGAGCATTTTTGATTTTATCAACAAATCTTATCTTGGTACCCCTAAGCAGTTTAAAAGCAGCTTTGCAACACCGATTGAAAAAGCAAGAGATAAAATTTGTCTAGAAAGGTTTATGAAAATCACTAGCCCTTTTATGTTACGTAGGCTTAAGAGTGATAAAAGCATTATTCAGGATTTACCAGATAAAATTGAGAATAATCGTTATTGTTCCCTCACTTCAGAGCAAACAGCTCTTTATCAAAAGGTTGTTGATACAACTATGGAGAAGATAGAAAAAATTGAAGGGATTGAACGTAAGGGACTAATCTTTAAACTTATCAATGCTTTAAAGCAAACTTGTAACCATCCATCACAGTTTGGCAAGAAAAAGCGTGCGAGTATTGAACAATCCGGTAAAATGCAGATGCTTGAGGAAATATTGATTAGTATTGGTGAAGTTGCAGAAAAATCATTGATATTTACTCAATACACTGAAATGGGTGAAATTATATCTAAATTGCTTGAAGAAAGGTTTGAATCAAAAGTGCCATTTTTACATGGAGGACTGTCCCGTAAAGCACGAGACGAAATGGTTAATGACTTTCAAAACTTATTCCAGTCCAACATTCTTATAGTGTCTTTAAAAGCTGGAGGAACAGGACTTAATTTAACAGCAGCAAATCATGTAATACATTATGACTTATGGTGGAACCCAGCAGTGGAAGCACAAGCAACAGATCGGGCCTATCGTATCGGGCAAGAACGTAATGTCATGGTGTACAGGCCACTTTCAACAGGTACATTTGAAGAGCGTATTGATGAGATGATTCAAAGCAAGAAGGAATTAGCAAGCCTAACTATAAGTAGTGGCGAGAGTTGGATTACAGAATTTAACAACGATCAATTAAGAGATTTAGTTAATATAAAAAATGCACTATAATATAGCTGAGTTATTTAATGTAAAGAACCAGATAACTACCGCTCAATAGTTCAAAATAGAGACAAAGATCAAAATTTACGTCTCCAATTTCATCATGTATAATGGAGACAAAGATTTATATTTTGTGTTTTATATTTCATTGGTAAGCAAAAAGCCTGTAATTACGTTTTAAGCGATTTCTAGGTACCTTCTTAGCGCCTGTAATATAATACACTAAAGCTTGAAAGAACTCATAGTACAATTTATCAGGAAGCAATAGTTAAGTCCAATGGGGCAGCAGACAGAAGTGTAAGAACTTATTTGCGTTCACCAACAGGCTTGCTAGAAGATATATCTGAACAAATTAATGCTATTAAGTTCTCCAATGAAGAGTTAAAAAATATACTTATTCACTACATTAAACTTTCAGCCCAAGAAGGCCATCCATTTACTCATACAGGTGGTCCTGGCATCTTCAAACAACGGCACAAATTACCACCTATGTTTCATAATGCTAGCAGACATAAACTTGAACGTTTAGTACAGAGTTTGCTAAATGAAAATAAGGTAATAAAAGGTATGTCTGCAGATTCAAAAGAAGACAAGTGGCTTGATGTTCTAACTGGTCTTTTTGCAAGGGGTGAGGGTAAATTTAAGCTGTGTGCAGGGGAGTTCAAAGTTGCTAATAGTCTTTAAAGACAGTTCGAAAGGCCACACTGTGGTCTGGCTTTTCAAAGTAAAATCCAGCATAAATCTGCTATAATAAAATCTTTCTAAGAGCATCACAAATTTGAAAAAACTTTTATTTGAAAAAGAGGTCATAGAGAGCTACCAAAAAGCATTTAAGAAGTAAACTTTGAGCCGATCTGGGTTTTATAATTTCCGTGATTTCCGGCAAAATTTCAAAATCAGGAAACAAAAATACAATACACCTAAACTATTGAAATTCTGTACTTTTATCCATTCAATATCTATAAGACGTTATTTTTCCACTTCCAAAAGACTTAATGAATCAGATCGCCCTAAAACCCGCCACAGTAGCTAGCTTTCCACTTTCCGAAAATCTTATATATTATTATAATATGTAAATAATACTATACATATATATACATATTAATAATAATAGGAAATAATAATAAATAATATGAAAATATATAATGGATGTAAATTAATAAATTGTAAGTTAATAATAAGGTTAATTAAAATTAGAGTAAATTAGAATGCCTAGGGAGTGAAAAAAAAAGAAGTTAAAGGAACCGGAAATGCCACAAAAAAAGTCTTAAAATATTCATAAATACAAGAAATAACTCTTAATGG
>NW_011966509.1:11677-17808 GCF_000949405.1 Vollenhovia emeryi | reverse complement strand
GCACCTTTGGTCGAGCGCCCTATTCTTCCGATAAGTAAATAATAGAGGGATATGCTTAAGTCACCAGTGACGCATCTTCCAATAAGAAGATAATAGAGGGATATGCTTAAGTCACCAGTGACGCATCTTCCGAGAAGAATCGAGTCATCAACCCGAGACAAGGGCGATTCGGATAACGTTTGTTGTTATGCCTGGCGAGCAAGACAAATAAAGAAAACGACAATCGAACCTGTGACGGAATTTTTGAGAAACAAGTCCTATCGTGTTCCGACACGTCTCAACACGTTCCGGGTGCGTGTAAGAGAGAAAGTATGATTTTACTGACCGTTATCGCCCCTTATTCACATACATACATGTATAATTAGGGCGAATATCACAATTCATGCACTTAAATTATAGTGAATCATAGGTTCAGGCAACAGAAAAGAATGAGTTGACGGCCTGCATGAAATTGGCATTAATAATCATACGCTTAAGAACTGAGATTTGAACGTAGAAATTTTATCTCTGTACAGTATTTACTGAGAATTATTCTACGTATGGAATGAGAGATGTGTTCATATATGGAAAATACTTAAATTGTGATCTCGAAGACCCTCTGCGTTGGTTGGTTGAGCTGGGCGATGTGGTCCCCGGAGACGATGGCTCTGCGCGTTGAACGTCCTCGTATCCTCGTCGAAATTCCTCGTCGCAAACCAGTGGCCGCGAGTCCTGACCTCACAGGAGGCACCAAAAACTGTATCGTCGAAACCTCTCCAACATGGAGAGATCTCGTGGTTTCGTATGTTCTCGGTTGGGTCGGGAAGAAAAAAATCGAATGCGTGTTTTGAGCTAATGGAAGAATTCCTTTATTGGCTCGTGGGGAAAAGCCTTACGGCATAAAAACCCCAATGATCTCTAATCGAGTGTGTGTGTTGTACAACAGGTGAAAATCGTGTATGTATCAATTGCGACGGGGCCCCGCGATAATGCAGAGATTCTCGCGCCAAGTATGACCACGAGATGAATCTCGTACCGAGTCCAGGCTCGGTTACCACGGATCACGAGACACAGTAGTGTCTCGCGCCAAATATGACCTCGAGATGAATCTCGTACCGAGTCCAGGCTCGGTTACTACGGATCACGAGACACAGTAGTGTCTCGCGCCGGATGTGACTGTTGTTAAGACGATTGGCAATCGGATCGATCGCTACTCTCAAGGGACTGAAGCGAGTCACGGTTAGAATATGGAAGTTAATCGAACGATCTCGAATCAATCGGGTACCCGAGCACTTCACTGTTCACCGAAAGATATCGTACTGAGTGTCACGTCACGCTCGTTGCCCCTTTTTATTAGAAATTCGGCGGCTCGGACTCCCCCCTCTCCGCTACGGGCCCACGACGGCAGCGCGGACCCACGACCAAAAAGCGAAGGTCGCGTCCACTTATGCTTCCCAAAAACGCGCGAAATTAAAATGAGTATAAATCCAAAGCATCAAACTTCACTCCGTGAAACATATGTGATGACATTAAAACAATAGCCCCAGGAGAAAATAAATACCCAGTTCCTTGGCACATAATCGAAAATATTGATGAATTATGCTTTCCAAAAATATTTGGAGGAGAAATCCTTGACAAGAAAAATAAATTAACATACTCACAACGAATTAAATTTGAATCAAGGCACAGAGATAGAAGATCGTGTCAACCTACAAGAATTTTATTTATGGCTAAACAGAAACTGGAAAAAACAGTAATGTCAAACATAAATATTTGTTTAAGACGAGTAAAAAGAAATGAAAATCTTACTGCTGAAAAAGTAAAGGATGCTCAATTTTTAAACGATTCTATCCGTCATGATGACGGATACAAATTTTTAAAACAAATGCGATCATCACCATCATATTGGGAATCCAAGAAAAAACATTTAGTTAGTATGATTAGACAATGTGGCATTCCGACATTGTTCATTACACTTTCTGCTTGCGAGCACAAAAATATTGATTTATTGAAAATCTTATACAAAATACACGAAAATAAGAATATAAGTATGTATGAAGCATTAAATTTGGACATGGCCGAAAAAACAAGACTAATAAGAGACGATCCTGTAACGTGTGTCAGATATATAGAGGAGAGATTTAATCAAATTATGTCTATTCTACACAATGAAAATGGACCATTTGAACAACACTATGTGGTTGACTACTTTCAAAGAAGAGAATTTCAAGCAAGAGGTACAGTTCATACTCACAACCTATTATACTGTAAAAATACACCAATTTACGACGAAGATAATGAGGATGGAAATAAAACATTAATTCATTGGATTGATAAATACATTTCATGTTCCTATGATGATAAAAATCCATTAATACGTATGCAAATACATCGACATAAACCAACATGTTATAAAGGACGTAAAAATAAATAGGTATATTAAATCGACATACAGATATATTGTATGTCGATTTAATATACCTATGTTTGTGATGAAAGAAACAATGATTCTTAAACCATTAGAAAATAAGCAGGAAATTCAAAAATACAAAACTAATCGTAAAAAAATTAAAGACCTAATGCAAATTTTTTTGAAAAAAAAAATCGTTTCTTTTGAAGAGATGTTAAAACAATTGGAAATGAACGAAATTGAATATATTAAAACTATTAGAAGCACGTTATCTAGAATAAAGATATTCTTGAAAGGACGAAGCAATGAAGTTGCGATTAATGCTTATAATATTACTATTTTGACTCTTCTGGAATCAAATATGGATATACAATTTGTTTTGGATCCATATAGTTGTGCTTCATACATGATTAATTATGTAACAAAAATTGATGCAGGACTTTCAAGATTGTTGAAAGAAGCATCAAAAGATTTGGAAAATGGCAATCTGAATATTAGGCAAAAGTTACGAAAAATTGCAAACATTTTTATAAATGGAAATACTATGTCAGCACAAGAAGCTGTTTATCACGTTCTGGGCATGCCACTTACATTGTGCAGTAGAGCTGTTATACAGGGGGGTGCCTTCCGTTTCACGCATTGAATGCATAGATCGCATCCAATGCGCTGCGCGCATTGATATCGTTCCGTTTCCATTAATGTGCCTATGCGCTCTTGGAAACGGAACGGATTTTGATGCGTTTGATATGAAACGAAAATGGATGCCACCAGAATGGATGACAAAACAGTGGCTGTGTTCTCCAGAAGTTAGCTCTTAATAAGCGCTTTATGCTGATTGGATAGATCTAGAAAAATAGCTCTATTTCAGCACAGATCTGAAAGTATAATCCAATGAACGCAAAGCGCTTAGCAGCGCTTAGCAAGCGCTAACTTCTGCTGGACACAGGCACTAATAGCAGTAGCTTTATTTTTAATAGTAAAAAATGACGAAAGCAGCAGTAGTGAGAGTGACTCTAGTGAGAGTGAAAACGAAAATGAAGATATGCTAAGTTTGAATATAGAATTAGAAATATTATATACAATATTAATGGTTGAAGAAACACGTGGAGAAATGGTAGCTGTAGAGAAACTAACAGGTTATGTGGAAAGAGTTATTCCCAGTTACTCGAGAACAATATTCAAGGAACATTTTCGGTGAGTAATTATAACTTTGTATGAAAGAAATAAGAACATGAGATCAAGTTATTCTCTAAATAATATTGTTACGCCCGCGAGGTGTTGTGCCTGTCACCCGTTGAATGCGCGCTTAGACAATCTGCGCAGGCTCGCATTAACTGCTTCAGGTCCGAGCTGTAGTAGCTGATGCGCGCTTGATGCGCTAGAGGTGGGGGGATTCTAGGGAATTCTATGCGCCAGCAATGCGCGCATTAGCTGAAACGGAATGGTTCTCCATGCAGTTTATGCGTTCAATGCGTGAAACGGAAGGCACCCAGGGTGATTCAGACCACCCGTACAGCCCATTTATTTCGGAAATAGAACATTTTAGAGAAAAATGTTTCAGGCAAAAGTTATACGGTTTTAAAAGGGCTATATAATGAAAAAATAAATCTTTTATGGTTATATGGAGGTCGCTGTCATTTTTTTAAATGGAACTCCCTATTGTTTATTATACTATCTTATTCTACTAATTAATATAAACAACTTTTGTCTGAAACATTTTTTGATTTGCCTAATACTTTTTGAGACATTCAAGACAAAATTTATAACTTTTTACACGTTTAGCTTATAATATTTTATCTCAATAACTGTTTGTCGGAAGGAAAAGTAGTACAGGACTTTTTTACTTGATTTAGTCTCAGGAATATGCTGTTGCAATGGTGTTTCAATTATTGAAAATTTTTGTGTATGTAAATTTTATGTGTTACAATACATAAACCATTGCAATAACATATTCCTGAGATTAAATCAAGTAAAAAAAGTCCTGTACTACTGTTCCCTCCGACAAACAGTTATCGAAATATTATAAGCTAAACGTGTAAAAAGTTATAATTTTTCTCTTGAATATCTCAAAAAGTAGTAGGCAAATAAAAAATGATTCAGACAAAAGTTGTTCATATTATTTAGTAGAATAAGATAGTATAATAAACAATAGGGAGTTCCATTTAAAAAAATGACAGCGACCTCCATATAACCATAAAAAATGTATTTTCTCGAAAATTTATTTTTTCATTATATAGCCCTTTTAAAACCGTATAACTTTTGCCTGAAACATTTTTCTCTAAAATGTTCTATTTCCGAAATAAAGGGGCTGTACGGGTGGTCTGAATCACCCTGTATATATTAACACAGCACCGCAAAAAGAGCGTGTACGTATGTTAAAAAATCACAATGATTTAAAAAAAATAGATGAGGAATCCACAGATATATATTACAAAAATATAATTGAAAAGTACGAGAGCAGAAATTATCAGAAAATGTCAAATGTTTGTCTGGCTGAATTTGCAGCAAATTATGAAGAAAAGAGAAAAGCATTGAGAAGAGAAGGTGTGGAAGAATCTGATGAAGAGATTGAAATAAGAGATCGCAAAAAACAGAAAATTATTAGATTTCGACGTTACAAATTACAAGAGAATAGGTATAATTATTTCAGAGAACAGGTTTTATTGTTTTACCTTGGAAAATCGAAAAAGAAAATGTGGAGAGTCAGGATTGTGAAAAAAATATTCATTTAATTGAGGAAAATAGAAAGAAATTCTCAGTTATAGGTGATGCAGAAATTGATAATGCGTTATTTCAGGCACAAGAAGATCATGAGGATTTAGAAGATGATGATATTGAATCTTTCAAAGAAAACAAAGTACCAAAAGAGCAAGAAATAGATATATTTGGGCAAACGGGTTTGACTAATTGCACAAAGAACAATAAAAGAAAAATAACTATTCCTCCTAAAGCGATCAAAGAAGAAATAATGAATTTAATGCGAAAATTAAATGATAAACAAAGAGAAATCAATGCACATATTAAATTGTTTTAAAAATGGAAATTTACCAATTAACTTTACATAGGTGGATCAGCAGGAGTAGGAAAAAGCGTGGTAATAAACGCAATTTACCAAATAATAATGAATTACTTAAATGAAATACCAGGTGAAAAAAACAATTCAGTAAAAATATTACTATGCGCACCCTCTGGTAAAGCGGCATTTTTAATAGGTGGTGTAACATTACACACTGCTTTTGCTTTACCAATAACACAGTACGGTGGACAAATGCCAGAACTCTCTGCTGACGTTGCGAATACTATTCGCGAGAATTTGTTTGATTTAAAATTACTAATTATAGACGAAATATCAATGGTAGGTAGTACGATGTTCAGCAGAGTAGATACAAGATTAAGACAAATAATGGGGCGTGATCTAAGCTTTGGAGGAGTATCTGTTCTGGTGGTCGGAGATTTGTATCAATTACCACCGGTAATAGATACGCATATATATTTAACGTCAAAATCATGTACGCTAAGTATTTTTGCAGAAAATGTTCTATGAAATGAATTTCAATATTTTGAGTTAACAGAAACCTAAAAAACTTACCTTTTTAAAAAAGGTAAAAAAAAGCACCAAGTCTAAGCTCCAATTCAACCGAATATATTTTGTTACTCTATCTTTTTTGCAAAAGTATAATCTCTACAAAAATATCTTTACTGCAAAAGTATCTTCTTTACAAAAATAGTGTCTCCACAAAAA
>NW_011966509.1:0-1152 GCF_000949405.1 Vollenhovia emeryi | reverse complement strand
GGTATACAAAATATATTGTATATTATTTACATTCTTTAAAAATATGTGTATATCATGTACTATGTTAGTGTGCACAGTACATTTTTATATTTGCAGACATGTTGCAGCAGAGCGATTTTATCCCATCTCATTCCTTTGGTATGCGTAAAATTTCTGTTGAATGGAGTTTTCTTATATTTCTTTGGTACATCGCAAATACTGAACCATTACGAACCTTGGGAGATAGATTCGATGTATCTATATCCTCCATTTTTCGTGTAATACGTCGTGTTGTGGAATGGCTATTATCAAGATTGGACGAAGAGATAAAGTGGCCAGAGGAAAATAATGCCATCCTCATGACATCTCAAAAATTCGAGGCAAAACGAGGTATAAGAAAATGTATCGGAGCAATAGACTGTACACATATTGCAATTCGACAGCCTGTTAATCATCCTAGAGACTATTGCAATAGAAAAAGGTTTTTCTCTATCGTATTACAAGGTGTGGTAGATGCAGATATGAAGTTTACAAATATTTACTGTGGAGAACCAGGTTCATTGCACGATGCACGTGTTTTAAGAAGATCATTACTTTATGATACTGCTCAAAATGACACAGAAAACATTTTCCCCAATGAAACATGCATAATAGGAGATTCAGCTTACCCATTACTACCATGGCTTGTACCTCCATTTAGAGATAACGGTCATTTAACCGCACAGCAAACTGAATTCAATTTCTTACACTCTTCAACGCGGATGCCCGTAGAGAGGGCGTTTGGTTATTTAAAAGGACGTTTTCGCCGTTTAAAATTTTTAGAATTACTTGATATTCAATTTATTCCAAAATTAGTAACAGCCGCTTGTATAATGCATAACGTTGCGATAAAAGAAAATGATGAAAATGAATTCTTTGATGATTCTAATGATTTTCTTGTAGACAACGTCGCGAATGACAATTATGAAAATAATGATTTACATGTTAATAGAAATAGGAATGAAATAATAGATCGGAGAATGCAGATGTTCCACGAGCTGTTTCCAGAATAGTTGTAAAAGTTTCTTTCTGTACCTATTTACACTCTTTTACTTTTATTTTATTTTTAAAATCAAATAAAGAAAAAATAATTTTCATTTTCATAAACATAGTATTTATTTATTTCTATCACAG
>NW_011966508.1:0-17798 GCF_000949405.1 Vollenhovia emeryi | reverse complement strand
CCAGTGTTTATAACATGAAATTTAAGGCAAACTGTGACTCTAGATGGGTCGGGATATTTATATACATTTAACCCGGGTTAATTGTTCTGTAAAGCAGATAATTTTCCATCATTTGTAAGTCCATACGCACACAAGAATATTGTGCTTTACAGAAATACGCAAACCCGATACAAAATGTGTCCGAACGGGCCTGTGTCCGATGGAGCCTGTGTCCGATCGGGACTGTGTCCGATTGCAACCATGTGTCCGATGTAAAATGTGTCCGATCGAGCCTGTGTCCGATCGGGACTGTGTCCGATTGCAACCATATGTGTCCGATACAAAATGTGTCCGATCGGGAGTGTGTTCGATAGGAAGGGTGTCTGATCGGGACTGTGTCCGATTGGGGCTGTGTCCGATCGGGATTGTGTTCGATCGGAAAATATTGCCTGTGTTCGATGGAGCCTGTGTCCGATCGAGACTGTGTCCGATAGAATCTGTGTCCGATTGCAACCATATGTGTCCGATGTAAAATGTGTCCGATCGAGCCTGTGTCCGATCGGGACTGTGTCCGATAGAATCTGTGTCCGATTGCAACCATATGTGTCCGATACAAAATGTGTCCGATCGGAAGTGTGTCCGATAGGAACGGTGTCTGATCGGGACTGTGTCCGATTGGGGCTGTGTCCGATCGGGAAATATTGTCCGATCGGTTATGTGCGCAATCGGGACAATCCCTCCCATGAACAGAGGCCTCATTTATCATCCAGTTCCACCGTTTCAAAACCACATCTGAATCAAACCTATTGTTTGTCCCAAAAACACATAAACAAATTGCAGGAGCTGTTGTAAAGAGAGGTTGGGCCATGATAACATAAGCATAGTTAGATTTAGAACATGAATTAAAATAATCTTCAATGACGTTACTGGATGTAACTTTGTAATAGAACAAAATTGGAAGTCCAGTAGAAGAGGTAGGAAGAACAAAACCAACAATCGTGGTGGATGACACATCATACCTAATCCTGCTCAGAATTCGAGTTCCATCTTCACTAATGATTACTGCCGGTGGGTACCTACCATCTTCAAGATACTTTTTTAGTTCCTTGAAACGGAATTCCCCTTCTATAACAGGCTGAGTAACAGAATTAGTGACCTTGTTCAAAGTTGATATTGAAGGAAGTCCAAGGTTTTTCTGTAAAACTTCATACAGCCATCTACCGCCTATAAAGAATACAAGACTAGCAAACTTGGAAACAATTTCTTCTTTGTACTTAAATCCATGGACACTTTTCCCTGCATTATCCGTTGCTGTTCTAACAAGAGCACTAAGAACTTTTGATGATATACTAGATAGATTGTCTGTTTGCTTTTGTTCTGTCAATTTGTCTGATAAATTCAATAAAACTTTCCGAAGTTCTGAATTTTCTGTCAACAGCTTTTCGTGGTTATTTAAACGGGGGAAAAAATGAAGTGATGCAAGGATAATTTTGCGATATCCTTTCTAGAAACCGCTTATTTCTAGCAGCACGGGAATATTGTTCTAATTTCCACTTATTTAAACGAGACTGGAGCTGATATGACCTCACTGGCTTTACACGGAGGTATCCTGCTCCTTGGATACCCCCGGAGCAACAAAATTTTTATTTTCATCAGAAAAAGGATCTCTATAATTACATTGTTTTCATTTTTGGAATTCACATCATCATCATTATCTAATTGACTATCATGAGGAATTGTAGATGACAATCCTGAATTGGAAGTTGGGCTGTGAGGAATGTCTGTATTTGAAGTACCTGCAATTGGGCCTCTTTCAAGCATGCTCTTGATGGTAATCTGTGGAGACGTTTTAACATTTTTAATCCTAGTTTCAACTGAATGAAAGCGTAAACAATGCCGGCGATAGTTAGACAAGAGCCACCACCCCTGATTAAAATATACAGTTATATTTGAATTCTTTTTAGATGCACAGTTTTCAACACTACATATAGGACAACAAATTGAAGCACTGAAAGGCTCTTCATTCTTATGTACAATGGTGAAAACTGGTTTATCTAAGATAGATTGATCACTCTCAACTAGACCTTTCAATTGATGGATCGATGACAAAATGGAAGCTGCTAACTTATCTCTTTCACATTGATGGGCTGTAGATACAAGGGATGCAGACTCAACAAGCAATTGACGTGATGACTGTGATTTAAGTCCCTTAATCTTAGTTTTGATCAACATTTCCTGTTGGTTGAGTCTTTTCTTACAGTAATCACTTATTCGCTGAAGTATAATTTTATGGCCGCTTGCTATTGTAAACAATTTTGGGCATTTAGCAAACATACCAAGATAACTTTCTTTACTTTCAGGAGGACAAACTGAATTCGCATATTCTGACATAACATTGCGTGCAAAAGTTTCAAGCTCTGGCAAATGTTCGGAAGCTTCAAAGCCTTTCATAGAATGATCATTGTTAAGTCCTGTCATATTTAATAGGTTCTTCAGGTGCACGGGTAATATTACACCTATTTCCTCCTTTATTACTTCCCAAAAGTCTTTGCAAGACTTTTCCACCTCTTCTATTTCTTTTTGATTGTTCTCTTGCTCGAGCTCCTCTTGCTGGTTTTCGCTTTCGTGATGAACCCTGTGTTGTTCCAAGCTCTTTTCTCCAGTTATATTCTCAGACATATTGTGCTTTTTAGTTATTGCTGTAAATAAAAATAAAATTCAAACACGACTTTTTTCCTTCATGTTTGAAAACATAGTCTTAATTAGAGTTTGAACCTCGGTCTGAGAGAACAACTCTGATAGCATTTTCGAAACAGTTCTCTATTTGATTCCCCAGTCGACACAGATCATCAATGATAATATATCTATGTTACAATTTTGCACTCAAGAATATAAATGTAACATAACGTTGTTATGTTACATTTACATTGTTGAGTGCAAAATTGTAACATAGATGTAACGTCATTGATGATCTGTGTCGATTGGGTTGTCATCTTGATTGTCATACTAAAAGTATATAATTGGAATAAAAATGTGCATAAAATCAAAACTCTATTTTTAGACACGCTGAATATTGGAACATATTTGATCATCTGGCCAAATGATAAATTATAACAAATATCTTTTTTTTTATAACGCAGGAGAATCCTTTATGGATACCCGGGACCCCCCTGGAAGGGGGTTTTATTGACTGAACCCGGGTTATGTGGGACTGCTCCTCTATCTAGCGAGGTGCGCGCCAAGATGTAGTTTGGCGCGCGGGCTTACCCACTAAACTCCTGCGGTGGCATGCGCGGTGCTTTGACTTTTGGGGGGATGGCCGGGTATTGACGGAGTCATTCCTTCCGGTCCGCCCCCCCGGCCCGCCGTTGGTCTAGCGGGCCTTCGCGCTCCCTCCCCCCGGTGACGTTGGGGGGAGGGCGGGCTCCCCCTACGGGGGAGCCCTCTACTCTTTTGGACGGGGGAGGCAGCCACCACCCCTCCCGTCCGCCTCCGATGGAGGCCGGGCCCGACGGGAACCCCAGCCCGTCAGACCCAGGCCATCTCCCCCGATGTTATTGGGGGAGAGCCTACGCCTCACCGCTATCCTCGCGGTGATCTGTCCGCCGCGAGAGGGGGAGGGGTATCGTCCGCAGACTTGCGGACGACCCCTTCCCCGCCCGTCAGGACGGTACAGGCGGTAACAAGGTAGGGGGCGGAGCGGGGGCAGAAGTCTCGCTCTGTCCCGCGTCAACGGGGGGGAGGCTGGGGGTGATGGTGTACCTCGGCCTGCTCGTCCCCCACTGGTCCCCGCTCCGTCCCCCGCAGCAGGCCGGGCCCGCGGTTGACGTCCGCGTGCCCGACGCCGCCGCTGTTGTCGTTGTGGCGGGCGGAGAAGGGGTATCTGACCCCTCCTCCCACGCTCCGCCGCCTCCTTCTGCGAGAAGACTCTCTCGCAGAAGGAGGCAAATGCATGCCAGGACCTCTCCTCCTCCAGGATAGCGGCAATCACCGCTGGAAGAGAGAGGTCCTGTCCTACTTCGTGGACGAGCACTGCCCGCTCATCCGCCCACGCGGGGCACTCTGCCAGCGTGTGCTGGGCAGTGTCGTCCACGGCCTCACAGTGGTGGCAGCCGGGAGTTTGCTCCCTTCCGATCCGACTCAGGTAGTGGCCAAAACACCCATGACCAGTCAACACCTGAGTCATCCTGAAGGACAACCCGCCCCATCCTCTATCGACCCATTGGTCGAGGAGGGGCCCGATTGCCCCAACGACGCGTAGCCCCGGGGTGTTGTTCCCCGAGGCTACTAACGCCTCTCGTCATTTGGCGATTGCGCGCCGCCGGTGCCGGAGTCTTTGCCGAGCACGGTGGTTCGCCGTCCATCTGATCGGCTCCCCCCTGATTCGCGGCTTTCGAGGAACATATTGTAATGTTCCTCCGTCACGATCTCCATTGAGGGGAGACCGGCGATCACCGCCGCCGCGTTGTACGCAACGGTCCGGTAGGCCCTCACGGCAATCGGGCGAAAAGCACGCGCCATCTTGGCGCGCGCATGCCTCGATGCCGCAAGTCTCGGGGCCTAAACTGGGGCCCCGTAGAGCGCTACCGAGCTGACCGTATTCGCGTACAACCGACGCACCCTGCCGTCCGGGCCACCCAGGTTGGGGAGAAGGCAACCAAGCGGGGTCGCCCGCTCCCCAGCACGCCCGGCCGCCCCGGCAAGGTGGCTCTCAAAGCTCCATCGGTCGTCGAGCGTCAGTCCGAGATACTTCATCTCGTGACTGACCCCGACGAGGGTCGCATCCACAGTCAGGGACAGTCCCTTGGGCGGCTTGCCGTGTGCCCCATCGTGGAACAACACGGCCTCGGTCTTGCCGAGTGCCACCTCGAGGCCCAGACTGCGGATGGAGCCAATGACTGCTCCCGCTGCCCTCTCTCCTCTGGAGAGGGACTCCCCCCAGTTGCAGCCCCCGGCCGTCACAAGTGTGTCGTCTGCGTAGCAGACGACGTTACAGTCGGGGGGGAGGGGAACTCGTAGCACCGAGTCATATCCCAGATTCCAAAGGAATGGTCCCAACACGGACCCTGGGGCATTCCTCGGCGCAGTCTCTCCCGCCGGCGTATCCCGCCTTGGTCGATATATTCGACCCACCTGTCCCTCAGGTAGTCGCTCACGACGCGAATGAAGTACGACGGTACCCTGTGGCGTCGGAGCAACTCCCTGATATGTCTCCAGGGGAGGGTGTTGAAAGCGTTGGAAATATCCAAAGATATAGCTAACATCCCCCCCCTGGGACGTCATCTCCTCAGAGAGGGCTTGAACGCGTTTGATCGCGTCCATCGTTGACAGGCCCTCTCTGAATCCAAACTGAGCCCCGCTGACGTTGGGGCCCGTCTGGGACAGGTGCTGGACGAGGCGGTTAACGAGCAAGCGCTCGAACAGCTTGCCCACCTCGTCCAAAATGCATATAGGCCTATACGCCGACGGGAGAGAGACACCCTTTCCCTCCTTCTGGAGGAGTACCAATATGGCACTATCCCTCCACTGCGGGGGGAAAGTCCCTCTCCTAAGGCATGCGCTGTATATGCGTACATATTGCTCCGCGAGGACGCCCATGGCCAGGGCGTGGACCTTCTTATGGAGGCCGTCAGGACCCGGGGCTGTGTTGCCCCTAAGGCCCTTCCTGACGGCCTTCTGGAGTTCCTCCGGCTGGACGTCGAGGGAGTCGTCCCAGTCGGAGGAGTCTTCCCCCGGCTGTAAGGGTGGCCCCCCATCCTCCCCGATGTCGTCGGGGAAGGGGGTCTGTACCACCCTCTGGACGAATCCCACGTCCAGCCGCTCTGTTAACGGGGGCGCCCATGGCCTCAGTTTCCCGAGTACCATTTTGTAAGGGCGCCCCCACGGATTTTCCTGAAGGGAGTTGAGGAACTCCGTCCACGCCCGGCCCTTCGCCACTTTGATGGCCTTCTTGAGGGCCGCCTTTGCCGCAAGGTAGCCCTCGTTCTCCTCGGCCGCCTGCTCGCCCCTGCGCCTGCAGCAGGCAAGTCTTCTCCGCTGGTGGACAGCTCGCCGACGCAAGTCGGCGATTTCGTCCGTCCACCAGTGGACAGCCCGTCGAGGCCGAGTCTTGGATCAGGGCATCGCAGCGTTGCACGCTGCTGTTAACGTTGCCCCGATCCACTCAGCCTCTTGCAGGGGATCCGTCTCATGGGTCTCAGGGAAAGTCCCCCGGACCCAGCAGGCGGCCTCGATGGAGGCCATCAGGGCGTCCTCGCGGAGCCTTTTGAGGGCCCATCGCGGTCGTGTCTCGGCGGCGCTCGAGTGATGCGAGTACACCGAGTTCCACCGATATATATCGATGATCCGATAAATTCTCGGTGTCCCGCATCACCCTCCACCCGGTGACTAGTCGCGCGGCGGAGGGGGTCGCCCAAGTGAGGTCTATGATGGAACTTCCCTGCCGCCGCACGCAGGTGGAAACCCGGCCCTGGTTCAACAAGACCAGGCCGAGCGCCGCCGTCCACCTTTCTAAGGCCTCGCCCTTGCTGTTGGTTCGCCGGGAACCCCAAGCCGTACTCCAGGCATTGAAGTCCCCGGCAACCAGGACCGGCTTCGGACTCAAGCGACGAACAAATCGCTCGATGTCCGACAGCCAGCCCTCAAAATGGACGAGGCTCTTGGTGGGTTTTAAATAAACCCCCACGACCGTGATGGGCCCCCACTGCACGATGACGTGCCTATCGCCTCTTTCTAGGGCGGTCGTGGTGGGCGCACCCTGCAACGACTGCCAGTAAATGGCGATAGTTTTGTTTCTGCGCCCGCCCAACCAGTTCGAGTGGTTAGGCGGGACGCGGCTCGGCTCGGCCACTACCGCTAACGTGTGGCCCCCCTCCGCCAGGGCCTGCATAAGCAGGTCCTGGGCCCTGGGGGAGCGGGCCACGTTGGCCTGAAGGAGGCCGAACCCCCCCATTATCCGAGGGGTAGAGGAGCCAGGCATTATCGCTCTGTGTTCCCCCCTCTAGAAGGGGCTCGACCTCCATCGCCACCTCGTCGGTGACCCTCGCTGTTTCCTCTACTCTATCGCGGGGGGCGCGGGGGGTGCGCTGTGGCAGAGGTTTCTCCCCCACTAGCAGCCCCCGCCCCTCCCGCCCTTGTCTTCGCTTGAGGCCCCAGCCTCAACCCCGGAGCCGCTGCCAGTTGGCTGTTTAGGTCGCTCCCGACCTGGCTCCCTCCCTCTAACCACCTTCTGGGAGCAGTTCTTCGCTCCCAGAAGGTGTCCTGCCGGCCTTCCCTGGTCCGCACATAGCGGGCACTTTACCTGGAGCCGACAGTCGTGGGAGATGTGATCGGGCTTGCCGCACCGATAGCACCTCCCACTTCTGTCCGTGGGACTCGGGCATGTCCCACGGGTGTGACTCTTCTCGAGACATCTGTGGCACCTAAGCGGCCGCGCCTCGAGAAGGGTCACTCTCACCTTTGACCAGCCGATTATAAGGTGCCCCATCTGGGACACCTTCTTGGCTGCGGCTAGGGGCAGGCGGAGCCATAGGCTCCCCTGTCCCCTAGGTGGCCGTTGTATGTCCCCATGCTGTACCATGGACCTCGCAGTTGGCCGCGGTAGCCACGACCAGTACTGCCTCGTGAGCCTTAATTGAATGCTCCAATCCATTTAGGCGGATTTCCGCCTTTTTAATAGGCCGATCTACCTGCGCACCCTTTTCGGCATGAAGGGCTTCCTTCATGCGGGCCGCGAGCAGGTCGGCCTTGGCCGCGTGGTCTTGGCCAGATATCTCCACAACTGTGGCACCGGTGGCCCCCATTCTGATGTTTGTCCGGCCACCGATGCCCAGTTCCGCCAACGGAATTTTGGCCCTCATATCGGACATTATACGGCCGTAGTCCCCAGTGTCCGAGCACGTTAGGACCACGGCCGATGTCCGCGGTATCCTTCTCTTGGGGGGAGGCTTTTCATCCCCCCTCCCTGCCCCTTATTTTGGGGCCTGGAGGGGGGCCTTCATTTTTCCCTTATTCGCCTTGTTGTCAGCCGCTTTCTCTTTGCTGTCCAGCACTTTTGTCCACGGCCTCTCCGTGGGCGGGGCAGAGGGTCCCGTTTCGGGGGCTAAGATCGCCCCCGACTGTTTCCCCGCCCCCGCAGTGGACATCTCCCCGGCGCCTTTATCCCCTGGGGGCGCCTTTCTAAGAAGAAGCGGGGACGGGCTGCGGCCGTTCTTCGGTCGCCTTCCCTTTCCCCCACTTCTTCTTCCCCTTCTTCTTTTGGGCCTTCCGGCCGCCGTCGGGAACCGGGCCGTCCCCAGCGGCCGCCCCTCCCCCTACGAGGGGGGGGGGCAGCCGCGGGACCGCTATTTCGGGCCCCACCGGCGGCCACAAGGGCCCTAATCATCTCCTCCATCCTCTTCATTTGTCGATCCATGTCTTTCCTACATCGATCGACCGCCTCCCTTACGCTTCTCTCCACCACCCTCTCCAATTCCTTCGCGCTCTTTGGTAGAGCCCGTCTGGAAGGAGATGGTGATGGATCGGGCCTCCTCGCTGCTGAAGACCGGGAGGGGGTCTTTCCCTTTTTGGGGATCGCCCCCTCCCCCTTTCCCTGCTTCCTCCATCCCTCCGCCGGGGGGGCAGAAGGAACTATGACTAAGTTCCCCCTATCCCCCTCCGTCAGATCCCTCTGCCTACCCCTAGCCGATAGGTAGAGGGACAGGACGTTCGGTGTATCCTCTGGTGGTATGTCCTCCAATTGCGATGGGGATACGTCCATCGCCCCCCCCATCGATGTTCGTGGGGACAACGGGGGGAGGAGGAGGAGGAGGCATCTCCTCCCTGTCCCTCATCTCCCTCTGGAGGGCCTCTATTTGCCTCCTGAGGGAGCTGGTTCTCCTCCTCTAGCCTGCCAGCCGAGCCGGTGTTCGCCCAGCTGAACAGGGCATCCGCCGCGTACTCCAAAAAGGCGGCTCCTTCTCTGAGCTGCTTGACAAAGCCGCCCTTCAAGCGGCTTGATCTGGTGGCGAGGTCGTCCACCAAGCTGGCGATCATCTGCGCCACCAGATCTCGCGACGGGGTATTTGGGATAGATTCCCTCAACTCCCTTATCAGCTCCTCCTTCCTGGCTGGAAATTCCAGGGAGCTGTAGTCCCCCCGCAGGTATTCCTCGAGGTTCCTTCTTTCCTCCTCGAGCAGAGCGATTTCCGCTCTCGCTTTCTCCTTCGCTTCCCTGTCAACCCCTTTCCCCGACGGGTCGGTGATCGGTCTCCCCCTTCCCCTCTTTGGGAAGCTGTGAGACCTTTCAACCTTACTCCGCTTCTGAGTCCCCCTGTCGGTGCTCTTTGCTCTTTTTGTCGCCCCGGTTAGCGACTTGTGTGACCGGGTGCTGCCCCCCGAGTCACTCGCCGACTGCGCACTCGCCATCTCGCAGTCGGCGTCGCCTTCTCCGGTGAGGGTCGCGTCCTCCCCGTTGTCCGAGGTGTCTATCCCGGATGGAGCGGGTGACACCAGATTATCCCGGACTCTCTCCCAGCCCACCGCGATCTTTGTCGCTCCCCTTTGGTGGGTCTACATCACTGGACCTCTTTGAGCACAGAGGACCGGCTCTCGGTCTCCTCCCTCGCGAGGAGCTTCGGCTCCTCGTTCTGGTAGCCACGTCCTCGTCTTCGGGATCGGCTGATCGTGATCCCACGAAGACGTAAGGTTCGCCCTCTCAACAGCCCTAGGCTGCCTCGGCTGCGGCTGGTGTTCGGTCGCTTCGCCGCCCTCTCCCTCCTCCACATCCGAAAAGGTGTTTCGATTATTAGCACTCATTTTGGATTATCCCCACTCCGTGCATGGCTCCGCCGACCGGGGTATACCCCCACCGGGCCGCGACCGACTGCGAAACATGACCACAGCCGGCCACGACCCGGGCCCCCGAGTTCCCCCGGGGAGTCGGCATATGCCTCGGGGCGGGGGGATGCGCGCACCCCGCCACTGGGCTCCAGCCCCCTACACACCCCCGCGAGGAGGTTTTCGGGGGGTTCCGCGCCTCCGACTACGCGGACACCATGCACGTGCCAGCCACGGCGGGGGGCCCCACGGACGAAATAAGACGTTGGGGGAAGCCCGCCCCCCTCCGCCCAGTCCGCCGTGGCGACCAGCGTGGATCCTTCTTCCGCCGGGGGGTAGTCCACTCTAGGACGCGTGGACTATCGAGTGGGCCCCCTGGCACGGGGGTTGGCAGGGCCCCGTCCTCGGAAACGTCCGAGCGGCCCCTGCCGTCCCCCTCGTCCGAGCAGGCTGCCGGGCCCGGGTTACTACCCGGAGACCACGACAGCCCCCCGCCAGCAACCCCCCGGACCCCGACCTGGGAAACGTCCCAGCGGCTCCGGAGGGCCCCGTGTCGTCGAGCCCTGCCTCGGAAACGTCCGAGCGGCCCCGAACGACACGTCCTCTCGGCCACCGAGCCCCGACCCGGAAATACGTTCCGACGGCCCCGGTGGTCCACCGCCCCGTAGGTGCCATAATCCGCTACATGTGTGTAGAATTACACACACATCCCGGCGCTTTAAGCGCTCGCCCTACCTATGGCCCTACGGGGCTACCTCCCCGCCCACCCAGCGGCCCGAGTCACACTCGGTTAAGCCGCCAGGGTCGGGTCCTCCCGCCCCCCCGAAACGGGACCACGTCCCGCCCAGCGAGGCGGAAGCTCCGCCAGTGCCTGAGCGCTCCCCGCCCGGCCCAGTGCCAGACCGCTCGCCCTGAAAAGGACGACGGCCCCAGACATGGAGTGACGGCCGGTTCGCGCTCCGACGGCGGATGTCGGCCGACAGACTGTCGGCGCGATCCTCCAGACCCTCCGAAGCCCGGGAGAGGCTCAATTGCGCACAGTACAATTGGACACGATGCAATTGCACACAGTGCTATTGGGCACATAATGTTGCGCACATTTCTTTTGCGCACAGTTCTTTTGCGCACCGTTCATTTGGACACAGTTCTTGTGCGCACCGTACAATTGGACACCGTTGCTTTTGGACACAGGTTATCGAAATATAATTTAAAATACACAGACACACGCGTATGCATGTAGAGCCCTGTTTGGAAATTTTGCTAATTTATAAATAATAAATCTTTCTAAATCAGCGTTTGTTCAATTGGACAGTTCTTTTACGCACAGTTCAGTGTCGCACAGTTCAATGTCGCACAGTTCAGTGTCGCACAGACACTGTCCAAATGAACGGTGCGCAACATTATGTGTCCAATAGCACTGTGTGCAATTGCACGTGTCCAATTGTACTGTGCGCAATTGAAGGCTTCTCCCGAGGCCCTGCCTGGGAAACGTCCCAGCGGCCCCCGGAGAGGTCTTCCAGGTAGCAGGCCCGGCCTCGGAAACGTCCGAGCGGCCTCACTACCCGTCTGTCTTCCCGCCCCCCGGTGACCCGCGCCACGCACGGTTACGCCACCGGGGTCGGGCCCTCCACTGCCGGGCCAACCGGACCACGTCCGGCCCCCGACAGCGGAGCTCCGTCCCCTTGCCCCCCCCCCCACCGGAGCACCGGCTTTAGGAGGAGCGCAGGGACCTCCCCATTCCCCAACCAGGCCCTCCCGCCCGCCGGAACACCGACGTGCAATGGCGTTCAGGCCCAGCCAGGGAATGCGGCAGAGGCAGGATGGCGATGACGTGCCATCCCGCTCTCCGTCCGGGCTCCCCCCACCGCCCCGCCGGAACACCGGCATAATGGAGTGGCAGGAGGGAGACTACCCGGTGAGGGGAGCAAGCTCCCCCCTATCGGCTCCGGCGGCCAGAGGTTTGAAGTCGGGGTACGTCATCCCCTACGAGCGATTGGGGGGGCTCGTCCGCCACACGTGTGGCGAACGAGTCCCCCCCCTAACGGAGTCGCTGGGCTCCGTCCACCCTTAAAAGGGCAGAGGTGGTGTTCCAGCAGCGAGCACCCCAGGCCGGGAGGCCGCCGACGCTAAAATAAAAAAGGACCGCACTTTCTGAGATCGTCCCAGAATCCTCGAAGCGGACTCGCGATTCCCGACGGTTTGGTGGAATTACTAATTCTGTAGACAAAAGGTAATTTATCGAAGCTTAGTCGTGAGCGCGGAGCTATTGCCTTTTTAGTTGGCCAGGTAGCTACTGAGGCCGCTTATCCCCTTACATTATGCTGTAGCCTCTTATTAATTTATAACAAGCCCGATGGAGAATGGCAATTTTTCCAACTGTAAAGAAAATGTGAAGGACGATAGTCATCGATTTAGAGAATCTTAAGTTCTGCAACACCGCGATATTCTGAGCAACTGTAAAAATAAAAAATATTGAGCGAATCCACCTCTTTTTAGAAGGGAAGCAACCTGATCGCGCGTTTGACGAGCGCCTTGTCGTCGGCACCAAAAATAAAGTCGTCGACGTACGTTTGACGATCGACTATGGGAGTCGCCAACGGAAATGAAGCACCCTCATCGTTTGCGAGTTGGTTCAAAACCTTCAATGCCAGGTATGGAGCTGACGTCATGCCGTACGTTACGATTACAGAGACGATATTCTTCCACTGGAGATGATGGAGACGGCCGCCAAAAGATGCGCTGATAGTCACGATCTCGTGGATCGACGATAATTTGGCAATACATTTTTGCCACGTCGGCGGAGTAAACGTATCGAAATGAGCGCCAACGCAAAATGATTGAGGCAAGGTCCCGTTGAAGTTTAGGACCCGGAAGCAAGTGATCGTTTAACGTCGTACCGTTGGAAGTTCGGCTTGATGCGTTAAAAACGATGCGGATTTGCGAAGTTGCGCTGTTAGCGCGGAATACTGCGTGGTGCGGGATGTACACGGTTTGAGTGGAGTCGTTTAATTTTTCGGGTTCTGAGACGCGTTGCATGTGTCCCAGATCAGAATATTCCTTTAAAAAGTTGTGATATTCTGTTGATTTCTTTGAATCCGTTTTAAGGCGGGTTTCGGTGCGAAGGTAATTTTGAAGTGCGGTATGTCGAGACTCTCCAATATTGATAGGGGGTCCGGTTTTGAATGGAAGTCTGACTATATAACGACCTTCGGAATTGCGAGAATGCGTCGAATGGAAGTGGTCGTCGCAAGCCTTTTCTTCTGGAGTTAATTTTTCGGAAGTGGGAACTTCCTCGATTTCCCAAAATCGTCGAAGAGTTTGGTCGAGATCATCCGTTACAGAACTGTGATGCACTCCGATCGACGGTTGAGATAACGGTCGTGGATGCGCGGTAGGCCCGGAAATAATCCATCCTGAGACGGTATTCTGTGCAATCGGTTCGTTGGCGGCACCTTTGCGAAGACCATCGAGAATTAAGGAGCCGAAAAGATCAGCACCTATTATGATTTTTATTGGATCTGACCCCGCGGGATCGGGATCCGCTAACGTGAGTCCAGTCAAATGCGGCCATTGTGTTTGAATGTCAAGACGATTCGGTGAATATTGAGTAAGAGATCTTAGAATTAACGCGGGGGTTGAATAAACCGAAGCATCCGCGTTACTGGGAGTAATCGTTAGGTTAGCGGCGTGTCGAACGCTAGTCTGTGTCTCGCCGATACCTGTTACCTTGACAGCGGTTTTCAATTTCGGTAGTCTTAAAGACTGTACTAAATTCTCGGTAATGAAGGATGTCGCTGATCCTTGATCAATGAGCGCTCGTGCCCATTGAGATCGTCCGTGCGTTGAATGTACGCGAACGCGAGCAGTTGCAAGCAGAATTTGATGCGCTGGTCTAGCTTTCGCAACGATGCGAGGAAATATCAGTAGTTGGCGCGATAGGAGTCGTTGCCGCGGGGAGCGGTGACGCGTGAACAGCTGATTTCGGGGCGTCGGAAAAGTGTAAAAGCGTGTGATGCTTTTTATGGCACTCTTTACACGAGCGGGTACTTGTGCACTCTTTTGCTTGATGCTTCGAACTTAAACAATTAAGGCAGCGTTTGCCATTACGAATTATTTCGTATCGCTGTGTCGGAGTTTTTGCGAGAAACGCGGAACATTGATACAATAGATGATTCGAGTCGCACACAGGACACGAAAGTTTGGTAGCGCTCGTGGTATGTGAGGCGGTCGCCCGGTGTTTTGATTTCTCAGTTGATTTATCGCTCTGTTTATCGGAGTCGGAGCGATGGGTACAAGAGCGCCGAGGGCTCGGATACGAGAATCTAAGAACGCGCTAATTTCGGCAAATGTAGGATACGCAAGAGTTTTACCCAACTTAATTTCCCACGCTTCGCGCGAGGATTTATCGAGTTTTTGCGTTACGAGATAAACGAAGATATCGCTCCAACGGTCGACCGGACGCGACAAATTCTTTAACGCGGCAATCGCGGCAGTTAGTTGGTTCTGTAGAGCTCGAAGTTCGGTTGCTGATTTCGCGGTGACATTGGGCAATGTAAATAGGCGATGTATGTATGCGTTGATCACCCGACGCTCGTTTTCGAAATTGGACGAAAGAGTCGTCCACGCTACCTTAAAGTTGTCGGACGTAACAGTTAAATGTTCGATCGCTGTGAGCGCGTCGCCTTTGAGACACGAAAATAAATGCAGTTTTTGTACGTTTGACAGGCTTTTTTCTTCGATGATCATCGACTTGAAACGGTCGCGGAAGCTCTCCCATTTATCGAACGATCCATCGAAGGTCGGCAGCGAGATTTTCGGTAAATTTGGTGGAGTATGAGACGTACATTCGCGCGAATGACTTACGTTAGCCGAGGTGGAAGGGGAGGGACGGGGAAAGGTCTTGAAGAACCTCTGCGAAATAGTCCAACGCTGAATCGTAGGCGTCTTGGCACTCGTCAAACTCGTGATTCGTGAAGTATGATGTACTGGCCCTCTCCGTTTCATCTGTGGCAGCGAGTAATTTGGCATCCAATTTACGGCATTGGTTGAACCTCGTCTCCAAAGTCTCTAGGAGGTTTTTAGTCACGGCGTAGGTCATCTTAGCTTGACCTAACTTTTTAAAATTGGATACGGCATGAGTCACGGATTTCATTAGTGACACCTGCTCGTACATCAATTCGTCGAAGGAGTCCATTTTGCACTGATTGTAGGGGTTTTTTTGCACAACTACGCGGAACGATGATTAACTCGCGATCGGATGCGTAGCACTCATTTGTGTTAACAGTCAAAGGGCAAAAACCTCAATCCCGATCCGGCTCGAAGGACCAGAATGTTTGGGAATGCGCTAGGTTGATTTAATTTTAATCGGGAATGGAGGGGAGGAAGGGACTTGACTGTAAAACTACCGTTGAGAACCACATAAACTTTATTACACTTAACAGCTGAGTTTGAGGTCGGAACGGTGGCGTAAAATGAAACGGAACGGTCGGAAATCTTGCCGCTTGATCGTCACAGCTGCGCGCGAACCGCGACGGAAATCTTCTTCTGGAACTCGATGTGAGTTCCTAACACGACGGAAATCTTGTCGCGACGGAGATATCGTGAACTCGCAGCGATCAAGCTCCGCTCGCGAACGCGCGATCCACCGTTCCCTCGATATATTGTCTGGCTGAGCCTTCGGTCAAAGGAGAAGGTCGGAACACGTGGCTGGTACGTGCTGAACTCACGGCCGAAAAGAGTCGCGACGTCGACAATAATTCGCGAGGCGGACCGATAATATCGCTGGCGCGATCCGGTACAATACTTGCCGATGATCGGCGGAAAGGAGTCTCTGTCGAGGCTCAACGAAGTTTATCTTCAACGCGAAGCTCGAATCTCACTAACGAGAAGGTATGCGTAGTCACCAAAGGCCGGATTCAGACTTTTAGCCTAAAGGATCTATCAGCACGGATCCGCTTAAACGGGGGGTGCGCGACAGATCCAAATTGACACACAGCGCACTCGAGCAACGAAGACGGCCGCGAATGAGAAGTATTGAGGTGCGTGACAAGAACCGAAAGCGCGCGGTTAAACGCGTCTCGGAGGCGTTCAAGATTTTTTTTGTGTATGTTCCGAAACAATATTAAATTATAAAAAAGAACTAGTTGAAATTTTTTTTTTCAATAAAATCTTGTACCAAAACCATTACTGGTTTTTATCGTAATGATTGTGGAAATACAGTACTGATTCAATACTGGATTAGTAAGTACCTAACAGTCAATCAGTTGAACTATATTCATTACTGTAGAATCCGTAATAGTTACGAGGTCTGTTCAAAAAGTATCGCGAATTTTGAATTTCCGCGGGCTACGTATATTCGATTTTCGATTTTTTTGTGGCGTTATGTTGGTACTCATGTCCCTCACTCATGCTGACAAGTTCGGCCATTTTGAATGTTCAGTTAATTTTTGACAGCTATTTTGCTTGGACGTGTTTTGGCTCGTCTTCGATTTTTGCCTATTCCAAGAAATGGATCAAAGAATATGTACCAAATTTTGTGTGAAAAACAAAATTAAGTGCGCGGACGCATTCTGAATGTTGACTGTGGCATATGGTGAAGCTACCTTGAGCCAAAGCAACGTTTATCGGTGGTACAAAATGTTCTCAGAGGGCCGAGAAGATGTGAACGACGAAGAGCGTGCCGGACGCCCGAGCACGTCAATAACAGACGAAAACATTGATGAAGTGAAGAAAATAGTATTAGCCAATCGTCGAATCACCGTTAGAGAAGTTGCTAAGGACCTAAACATATCGATTAGTTCGTGCCATTCGATTTTTACCAATGATTTGGGCATGAGACGGGTCGCCGCGAAATTCGTACCAAAATTGCTCACTATCGACCAAAAACAGCATCGCATTAACATTGCTACGGAGCTGTTGGACTCTGTCCGCGACGACCAAAATTTGCTCCAGAGGGTCATAACTGGTGACGAATCATGGGTTTATGGTTATGACGTGGAAACCAAAGCTCAATCATCCCAATGGAAGCTGCCGCACGAGCCAAGACCGAAAAAAGCGCGCCAAGTTCGGTCGAATGTGAAGGTTTTGCTTACAGTTTTCTTCGATTGCAGGGGCGTGGTGCATCATGAGTTCTTGTCACAGGGTAGAACGGTGAATAATATTACCTGCAAGTTATGCGCAATTTGCGCGAAGCAATCCGCCAGAAACGCCCGGATTTGTGGAAGAACAAAAATTGGCTTTTACACCATGATAACGCCCCTGCTCACATATCGTTGCTTGTGCGCGAATTTTTGGCCAAAAACAACACACTAATGATGCCGCAGCCACCGTATTCCCCAGACCTGGCCCCCTGTGACTTTTTCTTGTTCCCAAAATTGAAGAGGCCCATGAAAGGACGACGCTACGCCACGATTGAGGAGATAAAGACGGCATCGAAGGAGGAGCTGAACAAGATCACAAAAAAGGATTTTTTGAAGTGCTTCGAAGATTGGAAAAAACGTTGGCACAAGTGTATAATATCTGATGGGGATTACTTTGAAAGGGACAACATAGATATTCATGAATAAATAAATAATTTTTGAAAAAACACAAAATTCGCGATACTTTTTGAACAGACCTCGTATTGTAAAATTCGTACTGATTACTGGGAGAATGCTTACTGTAGTGCTACGTAATGGTTACTGTAAGAAAGACTAAAAGTTAAAAAACGAGGAAAAATGTTATAACCATCACTGTTTTTCAGCTCTCAGTGTAGGTATGTGCAAATGCAACGCTGTACATGCGATGTATATCCATGCAATATACCTGTGTATATTATAAATATATACATATACAGGGTGAGGCATGTAAAACTGTTTTTCAGAATATTTGGAAAAATACAAATCGGATTAAAAAGAATTTGCAATAAAAGTTGTTCCCCTCGAAGAGGGTCATCCATTAACATAAAGCTCGACCCCCCTGCACGACCCCCGGGGGCGGAAGGCGCCGACAGCCGCCCATCCGGA
>NW_011966507.1:15807-17776 GCF_000949405.1 Vollenhovia emeryi | reverse complement strand
AGGAAGGGTATTTAAAAATAGAGAGAGAAACTTTCTGAGACTTCATTGTAACAATAAGTTTTATTTGTTTTTTCCGTATAGTAAACTAATTTCCATTACTTTATGTAATATTACTGTAATATGATTAAGTACTTAAATAACGTGTATTTACAAGGCTTTCTGTTAAAAATAATAAATGAAAAACACTATAGGAATCATTTGATGATTATTTCATAAATAATATCTCTGAATGCATCAAGCAGCATATCGTCCTCTTTGGATATATTCATACTGCCATGGTACTTCGCCCTCTGGAGTCAAGAAATATTGTGCCAAAGCGTCTCTTTGTTGAAATGCTTTTTGTGCCGCACGGCATGGAGGTCTTCTTCTAATAGCTTGCATTTGAGTTCTTTCGACAGATCTCCAAGCTCCTGGTGTTACATTGCCGTTTGTATCTTCGCAATCGACGAAATTTGGTGGACAATACATTCTCTTTGATGCAGGTTGCTCATCGTTAACTACTTTCAAGAAATTGTGGAGACAAAGAGCACTTACAACAATGTTATCAGCATAACAAGGGTTAATGGCAATTGGCCTTCGAAAAATTCTCCACCGAGCGGCTAAAATACCAAAAGCGTTTTCAATAGTACGTCTAGCGCGAGAAAGTCGATAGTTGAAATTTAGTTCTTTATCGCTAAGATGTCTCTTTGAGTATGGTTTCATCATGTGTTCTGTGAGAGCAAAAGCATCGTCCGCGACAAAAAAACATGGCGTTTGTAATTCCGAACCTGGCAATCTTGCAGTACCCTTTGGCAAATGCAAAGTGTTATCACGAAATGCTGCTGACAGATTAGATTCATTAAAAATTCCACTGTCAGATTCGCTACCATATGAACCGACATCTATCAGAGTAAATTTATAATTATAATCACATGCAGCTAGCAGTACTATGCTAAAAGTTTTCTTATAATTATAATATAAACTGCCAGAATTTGGCGGTGCCTGGATTTGTACATGCTTCCCGTCTATCGCTCCAACACAATTAGGGAAATTCCAGTGTTGTAGGTATCCTGCACAAATTTCTTTCCATTCTTCTTCATTTGGAGTACGTAAATAAATAGGTGACAATGCAGTAACTATCGCAGCACATGTTTCTTTTACAACAGCGTGTGCTGTTGATTCGCCAACACGATAAGCTAATGCTATTGACAGCATCTGGTCACCTGTAGCTAGATATCTGGAATAGACAAGTTTTATTAGAAAAAATTCTTTAAAAGTTATTTTTGAACATTGGGAAAAATTTATTATCCATTCTTTATCTTAATTAATTATTTATTCGCACTATGCTTGCAAAGAAAAAGTTACCTGAGAGTAATTGCGAGACGTTGCTCAGGTGATAAAGCTTTCGGACTTTTCTTTGTCAGGTATGGAGAAAGCATTCCTAATAAGTCGGCGAATATATTCACATCCATCCTTGTGTAACGAAAAAATAGATCTGGATCCATTTTCATCTCCTGGAATAGATGTTGAAAATCGCCTTGTAGCATTCGACGTGTATTTATGGGTCTTACAAGCCACCTCCTATTCCTCCATCGTTTATTTTTTTGTCTTTTTTTCACAATCATATACATATTGCTTAGTTGCAAAAATGTATATGTTATGAAAACAGTTTCTTCATTCATGATCTATAAAATATAAAATTATATACGTACGTTCATTTAGAAAATTGGTTAAAACTTACTTAAACTAATATATTTTTTTAACGTTTTATATATATAACAATTAACATACCACCCAGTCAGAAATGACTCGTCGATTGATGTCGAAACGACGTCGTATATATCGCGCATATATGATATTCTAACCTCAGCTTTTTTAATTAAGAGTTCCGTAATGCGCATGCGTACATCAGGGTATTAAGAATAGACAGCAGATTTTACGACTACGGAATTAAAGTTACGGTTAACGCTTTTTTACGTGCAAAGGCCTT
>NW_011966507.1:7837-15409 GCF_000949405.1 Vollenhovia emeryi | reverse complement strand
TTTACACTGACAGCTTTGCCATGTTTACGCGCACTTGGCGGTAAACTGAGCTTTCGGAAGTCGTCGGTAATAACATCGGTAATATTACGCGTCGGTAACATCGGTAATGTCAGTCACGTCAGCGCAGCGCCAATGCCACGTTGCGACAGAAAAGTGAAAAGGACATTTCCCCCTCCACTGGCCTGTCGACCAAGACGACGAAGACGGTTCTTAATCCTACCTACGTAATCTGCCCAACATGCGGACTTTGCATTGCAATATCTCCACTCATGGGGCACGTAGGAGAAAAGTAAAAACACTTTTATTATGCAAATCGTACCCAAGCTATCGATTAAGCGCAGTCTCAAGTTCGTCGGATCAGCCGTTGTTGAGATCTGAAATTCCGAGGGCCCGTCAACTCGCGTACTCGCGTAAACTACACGGTCGGTGTCGCGCGCGTGGTTTTAGCTTGTCGCTTATACTTAGTCGCTTATACTTGGCGCGAGACACTACCGTGTCTCGTGATACTTACCTCAGATAACATTAAATCATACTTACCATGAATCAGTTTCACGTTAACGCATGTACTAACATACGTCTAATAACAATTTTATATTACAACTGACATATTATACAGGGTGGGCCATTTTAATTTATACAGTCGATTTTTTAAAAAACTAAAAGAGATATGAAAAAATGTTTCAGACAAAAGTTGTATGGTTTCGAGGGGGACATAAGATGGTACCATAGGTTTGACCTTGAAGAGTAATTTGAAGGTCACATGAAGGTTACCTTCAATTTCTTAAATGGAACCTACTATTTCTCGTTACATATTCTTGTAGGTTATCTCGAGAGCTTTCCAAAACACTATATTAAAATATTCTTTCATTCAGTAATTTTCGAATTATGAGGCTCCAAAGCAGTACTTCGCAGTACTTTGACATAAGGTACAAAATATCTTGTATGTTGTCATGTTATGAGTCAAGTTGATCCTTCGGTATCATTCCAAGGTCAAACCCGGAAAGACTACTACAACGCTACCATTATGCTAAATACATGTATTAAAACTCGCAAACTTCAATTAACACTGTCAGTGATGTCAATTTATAATAAATTAAATGGTAATATGCAAGATATATTACTGACTATGTAAAATAAATTTAAATATACGTTTATTCGCCACCCTATATACGTATTTCCATTAAGTTTACAATATGCTACATTTAATCACTCTTAATATCGGCAGTGGAACTTAACATTAACGAAAGGAAAAGTATTTGGGACATTATTAAAGATATTCACTTGTAAACTCAGATTATGTACACTTTAAATCAAAATAAATTTATTATAAACACAATAATGGAGATACAAATGTCAAAATTTACAATCATATACAGAAATACATTAGAATACAGAATAAATTAACAATTGATATTTATAATAACTGTCGTTTCACATAATTTTCACTCATAAATAACGAATTTACAAAATAACATTTGTAGCGCTATCACTCATTCATGCCTCATACATTAAGATTTTTACATTTATACATTTACACAGCAATTCCAATACCCAATTACATTCTATGCGTGCACACACAATTAGATTGCATGCATTCATTCATAAATTACATTTAATTACACATTCTCTCTTGACACATGGGCAACCTAACCCCACATGTCACCTTCATTCATACATGTCTTACACCATCTAAACTTATTTCCAACTTAAAACTAACGCTCCCGTACACACCTTGCACAGCACTTTAAACTAACACTTTAAAACACTAATATAACGCGCGCTAACTTTCTTGCACGAAAAGTCCTCTTTTTATGCAAAAGCTCCTAGGAGACGACAGCTGTCTTCGCAACTCAGATTGATCCTGAATTAAACCTGAAACAAAAAGAAAAGCAACCACAAGCTGATAACTGTAATAAAGAATATAACGAGAATATAATTATTAGCCCAAATAGTGGGATACTCATCTGAATTCTCGTGCCCCGATACCTCCTTGCTCTGCGTTCCTCTGTGCGTTGAGGTCGGATGGTCCTCCTGCGTTGCTCCTGACGTCGGTCGTCCTGCCTCCTTTCCCGGAAGATTCACAGCACCTGAAACAGACAAAAAGAATTAATACAAGATAATTATAAGATGATCTACCTGAAAGAAAAGGAAATTAATTATGCATGTATACAACAGAATGAGAACCTGAAAAGAACTTATTATGAAACTCCTTGCACCATCCCCGGCCCTGTAATTAGAGAAAACAATTAATGAACACACTAGTTAGCTTCCCTGTTGAAAATACCCGATTAAAACCGATTGAAAATTTTGAATCCGCATGAATCTGGATTCTTGATGCGGAAAATACCGATTGACGCGGATAGGGTCAGATATGAATCGTGTTCAATCAAGAATTTCCAGATAGATTTTGATCCGCGTCTATCGGTTTCAACCCGTGATATAAGTTCGCCGATTGGAACCGCGATTGGCGCGGATTCAAGTCAATCCGAAAAAGTTGTATTAAAAACATTTAAATTCGCCGATTGGAACCGATTGGCGCGGATTCAAGTCAATCCGGAAAAGTTGTATTAATAACGATTGACAGACTTCGTCAGAAAATCTGATAGAAACCGATTGTTACTGCTTCAATTCTTTCTGGAAATACCGGAGTGAATCAGATTACGGATTGAATCCGATTGAACTTGCATTTCCACCAATCCGGTGCCCGATTGGCCCGATTGATATCGAATTGAAACCGATTAATTTTTATACAAATCAATGCGATATCTATCGGTTTAGAATCGGGTATTTTCAGCAGGATTCTTAAGACTAAAAGTAACATAAAATCACACAAATAAATAAAAGAAAGACCTTTCCTTTTAAAGAGCCCTATCCTCAGGAAAATCCTGCTCCTCCGCCTGCCATCGAGGTCGTCACTCTTGACTGAAACAGGTTAAAATCATATTAAAGTACGATTATCATAATGAACACTGCAATCATATGTATAAAATAATAACGTACAATACTCACGCTTACCTTATTTATAATCTCACCTGTCAATCACAAAGGAGATTCTAACCCCGCAGATGCTGCACTATATACACTCACTGCACTGCTGACTCGCACTGACGGTACTCGTTTGCGTGTGTCAACGTGGACAACGGGAAATCGAAAAGATAATTATTCTTCTAATAGATGCACTGAAATTTATGTGTAACGTAAAGAAGCAATTAAAATAATTTTCTAAAACATGATTTATGATTGACTGGCAAAGCGAATAAACGGGACAGGACGAGACGGCAAATTTTGACAAGGTGAGGTTATATTTGATATTTCGAGTTGAGATCATGCCTATTTGTAAATATTCTCAATCATACGAACACATCTGTATGTATCACAATTTTTTAATAATAATTGTTTAGATTACCCGTTGTTGAAATTTAAATGACCTGAAACCTGCCATTCTGTTGGTATGTACAATACAGCCAGAGAATGACAGATTTCAAGACGTTTAGATGTTGACAATGGGAAAACGAAATGATTAATATTCTTTTAACAGACGCATTGAAATTTACGTATAACGAAAAGAAGCAGTTTCAATAGTGTTCTAAAATATGATATATGATTGACTGGCAATGTGAATGAACGGGACAGGACGGGCAAATCTTGACAAGGTGAGATTATATTTGATATTTCGAGTTGTGATCATGCCTATTTGTAAAAGGCATATTCTCAATCATATGAACACATCTGTATGTATCACAATTTTTTAATAATAATTGTTTAGATTACCCGTTGTTGAAATTTAAGTGACCTGAAACCTGCCATTCTGTTGGTATGTACAATACAGCCAGGGAATGACAGATTTCAAGACGTTTAGATGTTGACAATGGGAAAACGAAATGATTAATATTCTTTTAACAGACGCATTGAAATTTACGTTTAACGGAAAGAAGCAGTTTCCATAATTTTCTGAAACATGATTTATGATTGACTGGCAGTGTGAATGAACGGGACAGGGCGAGACAGCAATTCTTGACAAGGTGAGATTATATTTGATATTTCGACTTGTGATATCTATTTGTGAATGGCATATTCTCAATTGTATCATTTGTATGCATTACATAATTTTTTAATAATTATTATTTAGATTACCCGTTGTCGAAATTTAAACGACCTGAAACCTGCCATTCTGCTACTATCTTGTATCTTGTATAAAGCAGGTTCCAAGTTGTTTTCGACAAGGGGAAATTGAAATGATTAATATTATTCCCAGAGATGCATAGAAATTTACGTATAACGGAAAGGAAAAATTTCCATAATTTTCTAAAACAAGATTTGTGATTAACTTAATGTGAAGGAACGGGACAGGACGAGACATAAAATATTGACAATGTTAGATTTTTTTATATTTGGAGTTCTGATTATGCCTATTTATAAATGGCATATTCTCAATCGTATGAATACATTTGTATGCACCACACAATTTTATAATAATAATTGTTTAGATTACCCGTTGTTGAAATTTTAATGACCTGAAACCTGCCATTCTGTTGGTATATACAATACAGCCAGAGAATGGCAGATTTCAAGACGTTTAGATGTTGACAATGGGAAAACGAAATGATTAATATTCTTTTAACAGATGCATTGAAATTTACGTTAGTAGTATATGGGCTGATACCGGGGCGACAGACAGACGTGACGTCACTGGGGCCAGAGGCGTGGCCGGGGGCGGAGGAGGGGGAGGGGTGGGGGAAGCTGCGCTCTGATTGGCTGCTCCCATAGCTGCCCGGCGATTTGATTGGTTCCCTCCATAGCTGCCTGACGATTTGATTGGCTGCTCCCATAGTTGCCCAGCGATTTTATTGGCTGGTGACTTTCGGGGGTGGGGTAACAAAATGGGGGCCCCGACAAGATGGCGCGTGGGCCTGGCAAAAAAAAATGGCGCGGGTGTGTGAGCGTGGCTGGTAGGTTCGAGATGAGAAGTTTTCCTTTGCGCGGAGAGGGAAACGCGGAGGGAGGGGGCTGGGCGTCAAAATGGGCCGACAAGATGGCGTGTGGGTCAGACAAAGGAATGATGTGGCTAGTAGGGTGGAAATGAGAAGTTTTCCCAGCGGGGGAGAGGGAAACACGGGAACGGTGCTATGTCGTGCGTTTAACGGGGGTCCGATGGTGGCGTGAGGTGGGGGAGGGGGTTTGACCGGAGGAAAAACAGGGATGGATAGGTTTCTTTGGGAGCGATGCTATGTCGTGCGTTTCGTTTAACGTGGGTCCGATGGTGCCGTGAGGTGGGGGAGGGGATTTCACCGGAGGAAAACAGGAATGAACAGGTTTCTTTGTTATGCGTAATGATATTGAAGTTACGAGAGAGAAGGTCGCAGGGTGAAAGAAGTAGACGAGAGTCGGGGTTACAGAGACTTTTATTACGAGAATACGATAATTATGTACGAATGAACATGTGTTGTGGAAATTGTACATACAATGATTTTATAAGAGTTGCGATCGGCGATTTGACAGAATTATACGAAGGATTTCGTGAAAGCGTAGAGAAGTTAATTCCAAAAATATTATGTTAAAGTACATATCGAGAAAAGTGAGATCGTTAATTTGAGTGCGCACACTACGTTCAATATCGTCGTAGTTGCCTCTCAGCGTTAGTTTTATAATGTCACGATCTACGTAGCTCTTGGGGAGATTTAATTCAATCTCCTTGACGAGATATCGCGCGCATTCGTTGACATTATTCGCTAGAGATTGCAAATGTGTTAAGTGAGCGTCGACGCACTTTGCGATATTTTGCAAGCCGAGAAAAGTGGTCTTCTGCATCACTATTCCCACGGCGTAAGTTTTTCGTTTCTTTGCTGGTGGAGTTAGATCCTGCGTCTCGTCGTCTTGTCGAAGATCCTCGCCGGTATTTTCCGCGGGGTGATCGTCATTTTCTTTGTACGCCACCAGTATGGATCGCGCTCCATAGGCGGTGGTAAAGTTGTTGGAGATGTTACCGAAGTCGATGGGATTCGGCTTGGGTTTATTATCCCCGCTCAGATATTCGTTCATGAGATCCATGCTGTCTTGGAATCGCTGCCACGAATTTGAATCGAAGTAGATTCCCTCCGCATAGTGGCCGGTTAATTTGACTAACGGTGCGAAGACGTCCTCGTGCGTTGTTTGCAATCCCACGTGGATCCTCTTCGTATGGGAGTTGTTAAGTCCGTAGGTTGTCGTTAGCAGCATATGGAATTGTTCCTTTTTTCCTTCGACGTTGCGCCTCTTATCGGGAAGGCCTTTATCGGGGACAGCGCGAACGATGCGCTTCTCGAGATTGGCGATTTTATGATCGGCCATTGTTCTCGCTTCCACGTAATAGTGTATGACACGTGAAATTGGCGACAACAGTAGCAGGAGCACCAGCAGCACCAGCAGCAGCGGCAACAGGAGCAACAGCAGCAGCAGCAGCAGCAGCAGCAGCAGAAGCAGAAGCAGAAGCAGTAGCACCGGGTGAGAACTACACTTTTCGTTCGCGAAGTCAATGCTTCGAACGACGAGACGGTAATGAATTCGAGCTCGTAGAATCGGTTTCGTTTATATAGCTTTGTTTCACGGCGTTTCGGAGAAATGCGTGCGCAGTTAATGGGAAAATCTAGATTTTTCTAGATTCAATCTTGCGCGAGATGGAATTTTAAAATGTTTAAAAATTTAACGAAAAAATCAGTTTGAAAGTTATATAATAGGATGGGAGAATTTGACAATAAAAGTAATTTGAGTGAAGAGCGTGGAAATGTGAAAATTGTGAGTTTTAAAATGTTAAATGAGCAGAATAAATAAAATAGAAGTGAGTTTAAAATATTTCTAAGAGGGGGAGATCGGGAGAAAACCAATCCTGTCTGGCACGACGATAAATTCAAGATAAAATTTCGAAACGACACCGACCATATATGGCTCGCCCTCCGAAAAGCACTTAGCGAAAAAGATTTCTCTCTTTCAAAAACCATAAGAGGCATGTTTTTCTTCCCTTGGAAATTCCAACCTTAGAAATCAGCGGATATCGATTAGGCAACGCACGAGTCCCTTCCCCCCAAAAATAAAAATTGTTTGCTAGAGTTTCACTTTTCGAAACTCGAAACGTAAAGTGCTCTGATTGTTGCTGGCCGATAGCCGTTGAAATGATAAAAAGGGAAGAGATAGCAGACAGGATGGGATCAGGCCCTTTCAGACGACAGTTTCGAAATTCAGATTACGATCCGAGACACTAAAAGCGGATAAAAAAAGGATAAGTTAACTTGATCCAAAAGGAATGTTCGGAATTTTTCGAAAGCCGCTAAAGGAAATGATGCCCATAAATAAATATCAAAGGGCATCGGCTTCGCTGATTAATACGTTTCTCTAGAGTGAAAATTCGTTACGCGTTATGCGCGTGCTGAGATGTCACATAAATAAATGCGGGGGAGAAGAAAAATCTTGTCCATCCCTCGGTTTAAATTATCTCTCGCGTTGTTGGCCGTGAGAAAAATTTCGTTCGAATCTCACATACCAGCCCTAAGAATTTTTACACGGTGCTTTTACGCAGGGTGGGGATTTTACCTGCTCTTC
>NW_011966507.1:0-7624 GCF_000949405.1 Vollenhovia emeryi | reverse complement strand
TTTCAAACGTTTAGAAGGATATTTCTACGTATAAATAGAGCAGGGTGTTTTAGGCGAGAGTTAGTCTGTTCTACTTTCGTGTCGCGTAAGTCTCCCCGAGGATATTATGGCCTCCGTATCGTTTTCGCTTCGCGCGGTGCTGCAGAAGTTTTTTATAGTGGGCTGCAATTTGAAAGGCCACTATAACGCTGACGAATTTGTCAGCAGATTATCAGACGATGTGGAGAAGAATTACGACGCGTTTTGGGCTTTCGCGCTCGCGAGTTCGAACACGTTGCTATGCGTTATGCATAGCCTCGGATATTGCGCCCAAGATCATAGGCTGATTACAATAATCGGCGAGATCTTGGAAATGCGCGCGGACTGCGGGCATGTGGAATCCGATGCGGGGAGGCACATCGCCGATTTCAGACATCGTAATACTTACGGTGTGAAGAAATGTAAGTACCACCAATGAAAATTATTAAATACATATATATATATAATCATATTAATTGAGTTTAATTTTTTAAAGCGATTCCTGTTGCCGCGGTAAAGCCGATGCCGCGACGCGAGAAAGACGCGCGGAGGAGGAACCGGTGGCGGGACCCTCGCGTAAGTTAGAAAACAAGGAAAATTAATCGAACGTTACAAATGACGTATTAAAATATTACATTTTCTAGGGAGAGCACGAATCGAGGCGACACCCTCCGAGAGCGACATCGAGGTCATAGACTTAGGCGCCGGTAAGTCTAAGAATAACGAATTGTAAAAGTGTACGCGTATTAATAATCAAATTACGTTTTAGAAGCAGAGAATGAATCGGAAGAGGATAACGCCTCACATAGATCCGTGAGTCCGGCGGATCCAGCGATCTTTACGCCACGTAAGTTTGAACAATAAGATTTAAAAATTAAAAAGTCCTACGTCGGGTAGTTTAGATAATAAAATATTACCTTTTAGTAGAGGAGATGGAGAACGAGGAGGAGGAGGAGGAGGAGGAGGCTAGGCGAAGAAGAAGCGCAGCCTTTCGATTGGGACAGCGATATCGGGTATCAGCTGATGCGGGAAGAGGCTGGCGAGGGGCAGGAGGAAGAGGAGGAGGGGAGGAAGAGGAAGGTAACAATATTTCGCCACGCTTTTTAATTAATTTGCTTCGTAGTAATTTTAAGAGAGTATTTCTTATTAGATATATCATACTCTCCGGTTTTACCCGCGTCTCCGGAATATTGACAAAGAGGCGGGGAAGGGGGAGAAATATTATCCCGGGCGTGGGTATAAACCAACTAGAGGTGAGTTTCCTTGGTATGCTATGATATAGTCGTTGTAACGCGCGAGAGAAAGAAAAATAAGATTCAAACGTAATATAATTCGCTGCTGTCGGCGATTAACTAACTGCATTTAATTTTTCCAGTACAGATTGGCGCCGGTGCTAACCGACCCTCTTCGCAAAATGAGAGAGAGGAGAATTCTCCAGCGGAAGAAGAAGAAGAAGAAGAAGAAGAAGAAGCCGAACTCTCGCATAATTCCTTGGAGAACAACGATAATCACGCCGACAACGACGATGACGACGACAACGACAGAGCCGATGGTGTGCTCCGGCAGCAGCATCAGCATCAGCAGCAACAACAGCAGCACCAGCAGCAGCAGCAGCAGCAGCAGCAGCAGCAGCAGCAGGAACAGCAGCGTCGTCAGGTCGTAGATAATTTTCATTTTATAGGACTACAGGCGGAAAACTCGCGGCGATTTCGAAACTTCGAGATACTCGGTCGGGAGGCGAGTTTTAAAATACGTGCGTTGCCCGAGGGTAGCGATACCGTACGCTGGATAGAAAACGCGTTCCGTGAAATTCACGCGTACACGATTCGTTCGAGCGCCCCGAGCGATTACGTGGGGTTAACGTTCGATTCGGTGGATCTGACGCACGGCCCGGCGGGGCTATCCTTTCGTCCGGTGCGTGACTTGACCCACGAGGACATATGGGGACTCGTGAGTTCGATAGCGCAGAGCGCCGCGGGACTCGATATCGCCGAAAGTTTCATCGTACGCGTTTTTAACGTCGCGGCGCCCACGGGGCGCGGGGGCGTGTCAAATAAATTGACGCGAGAGGACGTTGCTAAGCGCTCGAGTTTGCAGCTCGGCAATACTGATAATTTGTGCCTGCCCCGATCACTCGTAGTGGCGCGAATTTATTGCGAGCGCGGAAATCTGCGCGAGGGAGAACTCCACAAAAGGTGGAATTCCGTAAGATACCGGAGTTCTAAATTACAGCGGACATTAGCGTTAGAACTGACGAGGAACGCCGGTATTACGATACCCGAGGAGGGATGCGGGATTCGCGAAATCGAGCGTTTTCAGCGGTTTCTCGCCGCTGAAAATATAGCGGTATATAATTTTAGCACTTTTGCGCGCGGGGGGAAGCTATTGTACGACGGCTGCGAGTTACTTGGCTCTCTAGGTCGCGAACCCACCCACCGATTAAATATATTGTATTACGAGCGTTCGCGTCATTATAACCCCATCCTAAATTTAAAGGCCGCCGCCGGTTCTCGAGGTGGATATTGCGTGACGTGCAACACGGGTTTTCGTAACGACAGAGGCCATCGCTGCGCGAAAAGGTGCCCGCGATGCTACGCCGCGGCGTCGTGCGAAGATCGTGACGCGGAGATCGTCAAGTGCGCGTCGTGTAATCGTTCGTTCTTCGGTAATTCGTGTTTCGAGCGTCATCGCGCGGAAAAATCCTACGACGGTAGATCGAGCACGAGCGTTTGTAAATCCGTTCGAATTTGCGACGGTTGCGGGCGATTCGTAAAATCGAACTCGCTACACAGATGCAACGTAGCGTATTGCAAGACGTGTCGCTCGTGCCAGTCCACGAATCATCTTTGTTTTATGCAGCCTCGTCGATGCGCGAAAAACCGTGCGCGCGAAGATCCCGGGGAGGGTACGAGCGCGATAGAGACGCACGCGAACGAAACCGACGAGACATCCGCGACGGCGTCGGCGGCGGCGGCGACAGACGCAAACAGGAATCGCGTCGCATTCGTGTTTTACGACTTCGAAACGCGACAAGACGAGACGCTCGAGGGTTGCGAGAGCGGAAAGATCCATGTGCCGACTCTTTGCGTCGCGCAGCAGATTTGCGAAGAGTGCTCGACGATAGAGGATACGACGTCGGTGCGATGCCGCTGGTGCGGAGTGCGCGAATTCGTATTTCGGCACGATCCGGTAAAACAGTTTGTCGATTTCGCCACGCGTACGACAAAGTATTTCAAAAAGATCATTTGTATCGCGCATAATGCAAAAGCGTTTGACGCGCAGTTTATTTTAAAACACCTGGTAGAGGACGCGAAAACGAGGGAAGAACCACGGGTGATTTTGAACGGGACTAAAATTATCGTAATGACGGTCGGACATACTAAATTTATCGATAGCGTGAATTACATGCCGATGCGCTTGTCCGATTTACCAAAAGCTTTCGGGTTGCGGGATACGGCGGATAAGGGGATCTTCCCGCATTTGTTTAACACGCGCGCGAATCAAACGTACGTCGGTCCGTTACCCGAAGTACGATATTATTCTCCCGAACAAATGAAACCCGAGGAGCGCGAACGGTTTCTAACGTGGCACGCGGAGATGACGCGTAAAAATATCGTTTTCGATTTTCAACGCGAGATAATCCGGTATTGTCGCAACGACGTCGATATCCTCCGACGCGCGTGTTGGGCTTTCAGAAAGATCTTTTTAGAACGTGGAGGCGTATGTCCGTTCGAGGAATGCCCGACTATCGCCTCCACGTGCATGAGGATTTTTCACAAGAACTTTTTGCGCGAAAAGGAAATAGGACTCATCCCGGTGGGGGGATATAGATACGCCGACAATCAGTCGAGCAAGGCTCTACGATGGCTGGTGTGGATGGAGCGCGAGCTCGGTCATCGTATAATCCACGCGGGTCGAGGACGCGAGTACCGAATCGAAGGCACGCGCGTCGACGGGTATTACGAATCGAGGACCGCGGGAGATACGAACGAGACGCGGCACTGCGTGCTGCAATTCCACGGGTGTTTTTGGCACAGCTGTCCGGCGTGCTTTCGGCTGAATCGCGATAAACGACTTTCGGGTCGCGAAGACACGATCGACGCGCGCTACGAGCGGACTCTCGCGACGACGTGGCGTCATCGAAAACAGGGATACCACGTGACGGAGAAATGGGAGTGCGACTTCGACCGAGAGACGCGCGAGAATCGCGAGATGCGGGATTTTTTCCAGAATCATCCGTTGCTGAAATCCCCGCCTCTCGACCCTCGCGACGCGTTTTACGGCGGTCGTACGGGAAATATCGCTACGTTGCGTGAAATCACGGGTAACGAGAAAATACGCAACGTAGACGTGTGCTCGCTGTATCCGTACGTACTGAAAACCGGCGCTTTCCCGATCGGGCATCCCGACATTTATATCGGACAAGAATGCTCCGCGTTAATCGGGACAGCGCCGAATTACAATTTCGACTCGGTCGAGGGTCTCGTTCGCTGCAGAGTACTCCCCCCGCGCGATCTCTTTCATCCGGTACTCCCGTATCGCGTACGCGGCAAATTATTGTTTGGCCTCTGTCGAAGTTGCTGCGAAACGTTCTCGCAGGACGCGTGCACCCACGATCACCCCGCCGATCGCGAATTTGTCGGCACCTGGGTATCCGCCGAATTGCGCAAAGCCCTCGAGAAAGGCTATCTCGTGACGGAGGTGAGTGAGCTTTGGCAGTACAAAGTCACGCGATACGATCGCGTTACGCGGCAGGGCGGTCTGTTCGTCGAGTATATAAATTCATTTTTGCAACTGAAGCAGGAGGCCAGCGGATGGCCGAGCGAATGCGCGGATGACGAGGCTAAGGAGCGTTACTTGCGGGAATACGAGGAAATCGAGGGTATCGCTCTCGATAGGAATAATATCGCTCGAAACCCCGGTTTACGCTCGGTCGCGAAACTCTGTTTAAATTCGTTTTGGGGAAAATTCGGCCAGCGAAGCAATCTGCCGAATACCGAGATCGTGAAATCGCCCCAGCGTTTCGCGACTCTGCTCACGAGCCCCGAGCACGAAATTACCAATATACTCCCCGTCAACGACGAGCTGCTATATGTCTCGTGGCGGTTACGCGAAGAGGCAGTCGCGGCTTCGCCGATGACGAACGTCGTGATCGCGGCATACACGACGGCGCAAGCGAGGCTAAAATTATACGAATACCTCGAGCTATTGGATAGACGCGTCTTGTACTACGATACCGACTCGTGCATATATGTAAGTACAGGCGAACCGGACGAATATGAGCCGCGTACGGGAAATTTTCTCAGCGATATGACGGACGAGCTCGAGAGTTACGGACGCGGTAGCTACATCGAGTCGTTCGTGTCGGGCGGTCCGAAATTTTACGCGTATATCGTTCGCACGCCGGAAGGCCGTACGCGCGAGGTTTGTAAAATAAAGGGGATAACTTTAAATTATAATAATTCGTTAATCGTAAATTTTAATAGTATTAGGAAATTACTGACAGACAGAGAGGGAAGAACGAGGGAGGAGGGGAAGGAGGAGGAGGAGGAGGAAAAGGGAGAAGAAACGTCGGCGATAAACCTGCGTTTTAGTGCGATTCGACGTACGGCGTTTCACGAAATCGTGACTCGTCAAGAGACGAAAGCGTGCGCCCCGGTATTGGTGAAACGCCGATTTATCGATCATCGTTACTCGCTTCCGTACGGCTACCGCGTCGTCGAACCCCTCGACGAATAACAATCTTCTTTCTCTCGTCGTCGTCGTCGTCTCGCGTTGGACGCCAGCGAGTTTTCCGCCGCGCGTAACCGTATAGAAATTGTAAAATATTGAAATAATTGTAACAATAGAATAAGCATATTATTTGTAAATCTAATACTTTTTATCACGCATTCATCAATCAACCGTATCGTATAAATATAAGAATATTAATGTATAATTTTATTGTAGCGAGCAAGTATTTGTAAGAATACGCAAAAATATAAAAACGGATTTTTTTTAAATACTGAAAATTTTTCCATGTTTTCCATCGAATATTAAAAAATATTTAAAACGTAAGAAAGCCTTTTTTATTATTCGTACGTATTTCCTTTTCTCCTCCCAAATTAAAAATTATTTCCTGCGAAAATTGTTTTCTTTCTCATCCGTAAGTTTTTTCCGCGCGCGCGCGCCACGAGCCTATACGCGACGCGGCGGCGGCGGATAAGCCTGTCGCGGCGCGCGGGCTCGGATCAGCTGATCGTCGCCGCCCGCGTCCCACCGCGGCACGAATCAGCTAATCGACGCCGCGGTGCTGTTCGCTAGCTAGCGTACGCGGGTGTACGCTAGCGCGAGCATACGTACGCTAGCGCGGGGAAGACGATCTTCGTAAAGACTTTTCTCCGGAATTTATCTCGCGTGTCCGACGTGCGTTTCGAGAGAGTTTTGTTCTACTACGCCGAGTGGCAAGACGCCTACCGGCAATTACATCGCGACGAAGAGGAAAAGGGCGGGGGGAGAGAGGTAGATGTAGGAGGGAAAGAAGCGCGAGGAATACGCGCAACGGGGAAAAATATTATCGAATTTCGCGAGGGTTTGCCACGTCCGGAGGATTATTCGAACGATCCGCTTTCCCCGAAATTGCTGATAATCGACGATCTTATGAGGGAATCGTCGTCGAGCGACGCGATCGTGGATCTCATCACCAAAGGCAGCCATCATAAGAATCTCAGCGTGATTCTCATCTCTCAAAATCTTTTCCATCAGGGGCGCGGGCAACGCGACATATCTCTCAACGCGAATTACATCGTTGTTTTTAAAAATCCTCGCGATCGCGCCCAAATTCGTCATTTGGCGCGACAAGTCTCGCCCGACGATCCGAAATTTCTAGAAGAGGCCTACTACGACGCCACGTCGAGACCGCACGGGTATCTACTGCTCGATCTGAAACAATCGACTCCGGACGAATATCGATTTCGCACCTGCATCTTTCCCGACGACGCGACGCATTACGTCTACGTAGCGCGTAAATCATTCTCCAGCGGATACGTATAAAATAGCGTACATGGCGTGCGCGCGGATCAGTCGCGTGATTTTCTCGCGATGAAAGAGAAGGCGACGAAGAAGGAAGAGGAGGAGAAGGAGGAGGAGAACAGAGCTACGAAAACCGCCAGACGCTCGATCGGACGGAGAAACGTCTGTCTTCTCGAGACGTTGTGCCATCTGAACAAAAAGCAACGTGCGCACTTCCTACGAAACGCAGACGATAAATTTGTGCGCTGTATTCGCGAGTGCGTTTACAATACACTCAAGGGTAACGTGCCGCTCGAACAGCGCGAAAAAAAGCGTCTGAACAAATACAAAACGACGCTACGACGCATCGCGACCGAGCGCGGTAATTGGAAGGAAAAGAGAAAGCTCTTGGTGCAGCGAGGCGGATTCTTACCCTACATTATCGGGCCCATACTGGCGGCTTTGCTATCGCATATTATCGGCGGTGGGACGGGATATTAAAATCGAGTCATGGGGGAAAGGGCGAGAAAGATGGTTTTAATTTCTACGGAGAATCTCGAGAGAATGCAGCGACAATTACAACAACGTCAACCGCTGATTACCACCTCCAGCAGCA
>NW_011966506.1:10838-17767 GCF_000949405.1 Vollenhovia emeryi | reverse complement strand
GATTGTGGGAAAATGAAATTTTACGAATTTCTCGCTCTAACGACAAATTACGACGAATTGTTAAAGTATTTGTGTACAAAGAATGTTATACGTGAAAACATTAAGTGTCCACGTTGCAATAATGTTGTCGAATTGAAAGGTGGGCAACCATTAATTTTACACTGTACACAACATTATTATAAAAAGGTGCAAAGACGTAAGCGCAAGAGAATAATTTGCAATTATAAAATAAGTTCTTTGACTGAAACGTGGTTTTCGAGAGGTAATTTACATATATCAACGATTTGTCGAATAATATGCTATGTGCTGATGATGAATATCCCTCGACAAAGATTTTTGGAACAAGAACTAGACATCTCACCAAATACAGCAGTTGATTGGGTTAACTTTTGCCGAGAGGTAATAAATTTATGTTATTTAATGATCTTATTCGTAAATTACTATCTACGATATGTAATTGCAAAATTTTTTAAGCTCATGAATCAATGGTTGACACACAAACAAGGTCAAATCGGTGGAAATGGAGTCATCGTCGAAATTGATGAGGCTAAATTCGGACGTCGAAAATACCATCGCGGGCGCTTGATAACAGGACAATGGCTTTTTGGTGGGGTACAGCGGGGCACGAAAAAGATGTTTGTCGTGCCAGTGGCATCTCGCAATGCAGAGGTTCTTTTGCCATTGATACAAAAACACATTGCTCCTGGTTCAATAATCTACAGCGATTGTTGGAAAGCGTATGGAAAAATTGACAAGGACCTATATCAACATGACGTAGTCAACCACAGCAGCAATTTTGTTGATCCAATTACGGGTGTTCATACCCAAAATATTGAACGGGTATGGAGAGATATTCGCAGAAGTATTCCTCAATTCGGTCGTAGAGAATACCATATTCATCACTATTTAGCAGAGTTTATGTTTAAACGAGTATACGATTTTGACGAACGATTAGATGCTTTTTTTGAAGTAATGTCTAGTATCTATCCATTAACTGAAAATATAAATGAATAGTTATTATAGTAATTGTTATAATTTCTCTCCGTAACATCTTAATCATTCCACGTGAAGCGAGATCCACTCCACACCTCGGACATAGTGTGGGTAGGGTTATATTTTAACTGGGGTGGGGGCGGGGGTAGGAGGAGGTGGGTGGGGAGGGAGGGGACGGGAGGGGGTGGGGCGCGCGCAGCGCGCCGTGCTAAACGCGCTTGCAACTTACGTGTTTAAGTCCATCATTTTTCTCGAAAACTATCACTCGTACAGTAAAAATAAATAAGACGTAAAATGCATATTTCAAAGAGATCTACAACTTTTGTTTAAAACATTTTTCAAAATTTTTAATATTTGGTGAGATAAATATTAGAAACCGTATTCTATTCATTAAACATTTTTTGTTAATAACTTTTTAACGAACCACGAGCGACGGCTAAAACCTTCTGAAGGTTGTAACGAGGGCGACCGGGGAGGCGCGGCCGGTAGAAAAAACCCGAATTCCTAGAGCGAGAGAGAAGGCAATAGAGCCAGCCGGAGAAAATCGATAACGCGCGGTTGCCGCGTCGAAGCCAGCCGAATAAGTCCTGTTACGGCTAGGTAGAATCCGAAAACCCGCGTGGAAGTACCGTTTAGGAACCGCGAATAGAGTTCCCCCCGATAAGCATAATGGCGACCGCGCCGCGAGTATCATGGGTATATGCCCTATCGAAGGATCGTGTGCAGCTCGAACTAATCGAGAAAGAGGTGGATTCCGAAGGACATCTGGCCACTCTACGACAGAGATTGGTGGCTTACATTCGATCGCACCCGGAGGAATACCAAGACAAACCAGAGGATGACCCTGGTTATAATGAGGAAATAGACCGAACCCGTGACATGGAAAGAATGCAAACCGAGCTAAACCAACTCCGGCAAGCGCAACAAATACAAGTCGAGTTGGACCAACTCAGACGTGTCCGACATTCCACCCCGGTGAATGACGAAACCAGACCAAACGAGACAAAAATCCTTGAGCAAATGCGGAAATGGAACTGTCATTTTGACGGGCGGGACCTATATACCTTCCTGGAAAGGATAGAAGAGTTACAACGTGCTTACGCCCTAACAGACGAACAATTATTGAAAGGGTTCCCAGAACTACTCCGTGGCGAAGCACAGTTGTGGTTCAGAAACTTCCAGACGACCTATCCCACCCTCAAGGAATTAATAGCCGGCCTGAGGAGTTTTTATTTGGCGCCGGGCGAGTTACGAAATCTAGATCGCCAAATAAACGATAGAAAGCAAGGCAGTACCGAGAAAATCCGTCCGTTCACCACCGCCATGATGACTCTTATTCGCCGCCGAGGGGATTACACTCCGGACCAACAGCTCGACGTCATCTATTATAATACGCGAGCGGAATACAGGATGTATATTCCCAGGTCAGCCGTACAGAACGTGACCGAGTTGATTCAAAAAATTGAAGAATTGGAAGAGACCAAACGGCAGCTGGAGAGTGAGAAGCCCAGAAACAAACCAGAGGCCAAGAGAATTGTACCTCAGCCGAGAACATCTTTGGCCACAGCGTATGACCGAAACACTTGCTGTTGGAGGTGTAAACAAAGAGGCCACAGCCGCTTCCGATGCCAGAACCCCGTTAAAAAGTTCTGCTCCTACTGTGGCACCGACGGCAGACTGACGAAGGAGTGCCAGTGTCAGAAGCCGGGAAACGCAAAGGGGGCCGGCGACTTAGCAAGTCAGGACCGGCCCACATCAAACTAATAACGATTGAGGAAAACCGACCATTCTTGACTGTGAAGATCGGGAAGAGTAAATGCACCGCGCTCATTGATACCGGGTCCGTGAATTCATACTGCAGCGAAGAGACGGCCGAGATCTGTCGCCAAGCCGGATGGCGCCAGCAAAAGGATCACCGCGTTGCAGTCCTGGCCGATGGGACCGAAACCACCCTGAAGACCAGATTGACAGGGGGTTGTAGCACCATGGGCATTTCCACAGAGCAGACGCTCTTATTAATGAAGAACTTAAGCCACGATATCCTGCTGGGCATGGATGCCCTAAACAAACTCGGAATTAAGATCTGTCTCACCGGGGAAGGAATCCATAACGCAGGGAGCAGGACGGGCGTCAGTTTCGTGGAGAATCCAGGCGGGCTCACGCATTTAAAAAGGACCGAGAAAACCAGACTCGATGCCTTCCTGGAAGTCGAGATGGAGAGATTCGGGGACATCCAGGGAAGCACTCCCCTCATCCAACACGAAATCAAGTTGGAAGATCCATCGCCTATCAAACAGCGATATAGACCGAGAAACCCGGCGATGCAGAAGATTATCGAGGAAGAAGTAGAGAAGATGCTGGAAGAAAGAGTGATAAGATCTTCAACCAGTCCCTGGAGCTCTCCTATTGTCGTCGTGCAGAAAAAAGACGGCAGACCGCGTCTATGTATAGACTATAGGAAGTTGAATAAAGTCACCCGGAAGGATGCTTACCCATTGCCGCAAATCAACGCGACATTGGATAAGCTACGAGGGGCTAGATACTTGTCGACAATCGACTTGAAGAATGGGTATTGGCAAGTACCCCTGACGCCAGAAAGTAAACCTTTGACCGCCTTTACCGTGGCGGGGAAGGGTTTATTTGAGTTTAACGTAATGCCTTTTGGCTTACATTCCGCACCTGCTACATTCCAGCGATTATTGGACCAGGTGATTACGCCGGAACTGCTCCCAAACGCCTTCGCCTATTTAGATGACATCGTCATAATATCGAAGACGTTCGACGAGCACCTCGAAACGCTGAAAATCGTCTTCGAGCGACTAAGAAACGCCAAGCTCAAGCCGAATCCGGAAAAGTGCCAGTTCGCCCGATCGAAATTAAAATACCTCGGACATGTCGTTGATCATAACGGCTTGCATGCCGATCCGGACAAGACCGCCGCCGTATTAAATCTCACGCCGCCCAGGAACGTTAAGGAGATCCAGCGCTTCATGGGATTAATATCCTGGTACCGACGGTTTCTGAAAGACGTGTCCAGTGTCGCTGCCCCGTTACACCGCCTCCTGCGCAAAAAGCCAAATGGGAATGGTCCGAAACACAACAAGCAGCCTTTGACGAAGTGAAAAAGCTACTGACGAATGCTCCAATATTATCCTGTCCAGATTGGAGCCAAACATTCGTCCTCCAGACCGATGCCAGCCAAGAAGGGCTAGGCGCAGCACTTACCCAGCAGATACGCGGATCCGAAAGGGTGATCGGATATGCCAGCCGAACACTCACCAGTGCCGAGAAAAATTACTCGGCAACCGAACTAGAATGCCTTGCAATCAAGTGGGGCATCTGGAAATTCCGTGACTATCTAGAGGGGTATCACTTTGTCGTCCTGACGGACCACCACTCGTTAAAATGGCTAAACACCATAGAAAGTCCTACGGGCCGACTGGCTCGTTGGGCACTTGAATTAGGGCAGTACGACTTCGAGATTCAGTACCGAAGAGGCTCCGATAACCTGCTCGCCGACACGCTATCCAGACAGCCGCTCGAAATCTGTGCAACGGGAGTACCGGTGTCCGATTGGTACAGCCGAAAGTACCAAGAGGTAGAAGAGCACCCGGAATTAAATCCAGACTACCGTATTGAAAATGGCCAGCTCCATCGGCACATTTTACACACGCTCGACTACAATGACACTCCTGAAGCACAGCAGTGGAAAACCTGCGTGCCCGACGACCGTAAAGCCGACGTATTACATCAAAATCACGACGATCCGACGGCGGGACATTTAGGCGTTGCGAAGACTATCGTACGTCTAGCCAAGAATTATTATTGGCCTGGAATGTTCCGGGAGGCCGCACAGTACGTGCGAAATTGCGACAGCTGCCGAAAGTATAAAACCGACCAGCGAAAACCGCCCGGAAAATTGCACGCGCTCGACGTAAAGGAACCGTGGGAAATTGTGGCCGCCGATTTAGTAGGGCCGCTTCCGAGGTCCGAGAATTTAAACACCTGGCTCCTGGTTTTTCAAGATAAATTAACCAAGTGGATCGAACTCCATCCACTGAGAAAAGCTACAGGAAGCGCGGTAGCTAAGGCGCTCCGTGAGAAGATCTTTCTGCGCCACGGTTGCCCCCGGACGTTAATTACCGACAACGGCCGGCAATTTATCTCAACCGATGTAAAAACCGTCCTGGAGAAATATAAGGTATCGCACCGGCTAACGCCGCCCTATGCTCCGCAATGCAATCCCGTAGAGAGGGCAAATAAAGTCATTAAGACCATGATTTCACAAACCATCGAGAAATCACAGAAAAAATGGGATCGGTTTATCCCAGAGTTAGCATACGCATATAACACCGCGCATTGCGAGTCAACAGGCTACACGCCGGCCTATTTGAACTACGGACGAGAATTGCAATTATCCGGGAACCGCGGGCAAAAAGCCGAAAACACAAAGCCAGAAGATCCCGAAACGCGAGTTAAACAAATGCGCGATGCATTGGAACTCGCGAGAATTAAATTAGCGCAGAGTTTCCAGCGGCAACAACATCACTACAACCTCCGGCGTCGAGACTGGAAACCCCGAGTAGGAGAAGAGGTATTGAAACGGACGCACGAACTATCCAGCAAAACGGACGATTTCAATGCAAAGCTCGCACCAAAATATGAAGGTCCGTACGTCATTCACCGAGTGCGATCGCCTGTAATCTTCGACTTGAAAGCTACCGACGGCGGAAAAGCCGTGTCACGCGTACACATACGCGACTTGAAAGCGGTAAGCCCCTGACAGGCCTGTCCGTCACTTTAAACTACTGCCGGGCTTGTATTCCACTTGCACTACCTCCGAAGATTGTACTTCCGCGAATTTTTCCGGACACCTGTACTTCTCCGAACTTCGCATGAAGCCTGTATTTCCGCGAAGTCACCGACCGTTGGCCGCTCTTCCCCCTCTCTGCCACCCACGCGCTCCGATAAGTTTTCGCGGACCGGGCGAGGAAAAATCAGTCTTGCTCCGCATTCCCGTGAGGATGGATCCGACCTCGCGAACGCCGACGATCCCGCGAAAAGTCGTGCCGCCCGCCAGACCGCCTCTAGTCGGAGTAACGCCGAACCGACCACCGGGCTCCGGGCCCAGGAAGGCCGACGCCGGGGAATTTTGGCGAAAAGCCGTCACGCGCCGTATCCGCAACACCCCCGGGATGATCCGCCGCGGACTTGCGGGACCACGACGGCCACCGGAGAACATCCCGGTGGTGAACCTCTCCGATGAGGAGAATGTGCCGCCGAGCCACGCCGCTCCCTCCTCCGCCACGGTCACCGGGCCCACCGTTTCTTCCGCCACCCGGACCACCAGACCGACTATCCGCCGTCACGAAATCTTGCCGCGGCACACAATCCGGCTGGTGAGGGTCCCGAGGGCGGAGAAAGCTTCCGCCGTTTCCGCAGCCGGGGCCGCCGCGCCGAATGTTCCGCCCGGGAACAAAATTACCGGCGCCGCCCCTCGGACCGTTCCGCCCCTCGCCCTGGCCCTCCAGAGGCCGATCGCCGAGGACCTCCCGCATATTTCGACCCTTGCCGTCCCCGAGCTTGGACCGACCCCGGTGCGCGCAGGGACCAGCGCCGCTTCCGCCGTCGGGGGTAGGGCGCTGCCTCGGATGCCCCACGACCCCTTTTATATACGGCCGACCACGCCGCGGGAGGAGAAAGACGTCCTGGTCGATGGATGCTTGATCCGGGTGCCCATCCGCGTTAAACGCTGGCGCACCCGGATCGGCGAAGTGAAATATGCACTCCGCCTCGATCCAGCGACAGGCAACGTGAGACATTGGTCTAAGCGCCAATTATAGAGAATTGTAAGTATTAAGTAGATAAAATATCGAAGAGCGAAAAACCGGAAATTTCGCTCTCCGAAAGAAGGGGGGGGGTGTAACGAGGGCGAC
>NW_011966506.1:7345-10123 GCF_000949405.1 Vollenhovia emeryi | reverse complement strand
CGGGGAGGCGCGGCCGGTAGAAAAAACCCGAATTCCTAGAGCGAGAGAGAAGGCAATAGAGCCAGCCGGAGAAAATCGATAACGCGCGGTTGCCGCGTCGAAGCCAGCCGGAGAAAATCGATAACGCGCGGTTGCCGCGTCGAAGCCAGCCGGAGAAAATCGATAACGCGCGGTTGCCACGCGTTGACGGCAGCCGGCAACGTCGCGCCCGCCCCCGCCGCCTCACCCCGCGCGCCTCCGTCCGGGGGGTATAAAAGCCCCTCCGGAGCAGGCGCTTTAACTCAGTTGACGCTTGGTGCTCCGACCGTCAACACCGGGCAGCGGGTACCTCCGCTGCAGGTATAAGCCGGAGTTGAATGGGTGCTCCTGTCTCCGGCTATATACCGAACCGGAGCACACAGTGGAGGCTCTACTCCGTTGTGGGCCCCGTCCCTCAGTAGCGTACGCCTAAGGGGGTGCTCCTCGGCGTACACATGCTACAATTTCTCCGCACCGGTCTCCCGTTCCGTCCTGACTCCGTTTTCCCCGAAGGCACGGGTACCGCCGTGATTCGGGGGGCGGAGTGATTCCGCAGTAGCGTACACCTAACGGGGTGCTCCTCGGTGTACAATTCCTACTGAAAATTCACGCATCACGAGGCGCCGCTCGGGCGTGATCCTGCCCTGACCAGATTCCTTTTCCTGACCGGTATAGAACTCAGGGAGGTAATATTCGGGTGGGAAGAATATTTTTCCGTTCGCGCTAATAGTAAGCTCCGTAGTATTAATCCCGTATTGTTTCTTCCCTTGCAGAACAAAGGGGTCCGTGCAGTCATCCTGTCTGACTGTTTCCAGTAGTTACCAGTGATTCCGTATTTTCCGTACTCCGATATCAATCCGTAGTGTACTCATTATATTCCGTATCGATTCCGTATTTTCCGTACCTTGTTGTAAATCCGTATTGTATTCACTTATTTTCCGTACTCCGATATCAATCCGTATTGTACTCATTATATTCCGTGTGATTCCGTATTTTCCGTACTCCGTATTGTACTCATTATCTCCGTACTCCGATTTGATTCCGTACTATACTTATTATTTTTCCGTACTCCGATTGATTCCGACTAACCATATCCTGTTTTCTCTGTATTTTATTCTAGGGCGGACTCGTAATATTAATCCTTTTTCCTTTCCTTTATATTTTTACTCTAGGGCGGACCCATTGTAATTACCACGCTATCCATTGTATTCATTCCTGAATAAACCTCGTTCATAGCTATTTAACCTTTAAACACCTGTCCGACTTATTTCCGATCCTCTCAAGCGATTGATTCTACGAAGTAATTAAGATCTTGTCCTCCTTTCCTCCCGACGGCCCTGGAGCTGAGCATATTCGGCAAATAGGAGGAACGGAGGATCCCTTTTTTCCGATACACAGCACGTCAAACACCGACCGAACGAACGCTAGCTCTTCCGACCGATTAGTCAGAACCGCGCGTCTGATTAAGTTCCGCGAAGTATAAACGGATTTCGGAATCCCGTCCGAAAATCCTGAGCCGGTACCTGGGAGAGAGCCGGAGCAAAAAACCCTATCGTTACAAGGTCACTCAGGGTCATGACCTTGACAACATATGTCAAGGTTATCGAGATTGGAGGGTGGTCCGTTATTCTATATAATTACCGAAAAGTATTATAGCCTCGACATTTTCGTATTAGGATTTTCGTCTTACATTTTGCTCAAAAATATGTTATTAAAATTTCGGTCACGAATTGCGGTACACCCTGTATATCTGGGAGGTATAAACAACTACGTTAATTTGAGCTCTAGCGTAAATGCTAATATTGCTAACACAAAAACCTTGTGATGCCAATAATCTGCTTTCTATTTCGTTAATTATTGTCTCTTTTGTTTCATAATTTTTACCAAGTAATTTAAACTTTATCTCTTCATGGATTTCATTAACTTTTTCGTTGTAGTTATGACAGGTATTTTTATTCTCGTTTTGTATAGCATGAAAACTTTGAGATATTATATTTTTAATAATCTCTTGTCCCATATTTTTTGAACCATGAACGCATCTAGATAAATAACCATTAAAATTTTCGAAGGGAAAAGCTGATGTATCCCGTAAGGGACCCCACCTCCTAACACTCAAACCAAGATGTAAAAGTTGATGAACATTATAGGTATATTCTTCATCACTATACAAATCTCGTAATTCTCTTACAAATAATCTTATTGTAAGTCGGAAATAGAAATTTTTTCTTGTAGTAAATTGTATAAAGCTATGACTAGAAATAACCAATGCTGAAAATATTTATCAGGTAAATAATCTATTATACTTGGGACAGAATAATATAAAATCTAATTTAAAACCTCTGACGCTTTATAAAATTGAGAAAAATCAATATTACGTGGCATTCTATGAAACGAATGAGGAACTCGAATATTCATTATAAAATTATTAATTTGTTCTTTAACTTCTTTTAAGCTCCAATTTCCAGATTTATAAAACCATAAATGTAAAAATTGTTTTCCAACACCCAGTAAAACCGAATGCATGTATTCAGGTATTACACATGTTGCAATATCAATAAGCGAGAGTAAAGAAAGAATAGTTTTACCTTTCACACCTTTAATATGTGTTTTTCCTTCGTTTAATGTTTCTTGAGCTTGCTTTTCCATTTCTTCTCCAGTTCTTAATTTGATTGATTCTTCTTGAAAAGCATATACACGAATATTTTTCTTTCCTTTTAGTCTCATATATGCTTTTGTTTTAATTTCACAAATATTACAACT
>NW_011966506.1:0-5537 GCF_000949405.1 Vollenhovia emeryi | reverse complement strand
TAGAATCTGTCGACAGATCAATTTAATAGATACGTGTGTAGTTTTATATAATTCTATATATTTATTCATGTTCATGCATGAAAAATTTTTGACCAGACGTTTTGTGTGGAACATTACAATGAAATTGTTTCATATATGTTGCACAAACTACAGCTTTATGACATAATAATTCAGGCTTATTATCTTCTATTCTTCCTTCCTTTCCTTTCAAAAATGATTTCAGACACTAGTAAAACTTTTGCCTATAATATACACTAACTTTCAATTTGTATAATGGACAAATATGACAGCTGTCATAAGGTTAACCCAGGGCCAACAAACTCAAATGGTGATGAAACGTTTTCAATTACGCTCCCTGACTTGGAAGCAGAGGTGCAAACCTTAGGGCCGAGCATCATGAAGGTGTTACACTCGGTGCTAACACACGCAAGCGCAACTGAACAGTGCGCAGAGCACTCTGCGCAACACACGGACACGGTTGCGCTTGTGTGTGTGTGAGCACCGATTGTAACACCTTCATGGTGCTTGATCCCAAGGTTTGCAGCTGGAAGCTCTGCCAGGCAGCGGGTGCGTGGAGGGGATAGGGGGTAGGAATAGAGACCCTGTAATCAAAGACTGACCATAAGAGTTTATGATGAAAGCATCGATGTACAACAAGGTAACAAATTCCCGCGAGTTAGAGTACGTTCCGTTTCACGCATGATACGCGTGATGCATCGTTTATCCTTTAACATTTGGTGAATAACAAGGATAAATAATGCATCATGCGCATCATGCGAGAAACGGAACGTACCTTTAGAGGGAAACTTAGGCTATCTCACTCTTCAACGATTCTACGATCGTAGCTTCCAGTTTGCATCACTGTCTGGGATCACTGAGCGAAGGAAGTATTATAATTCCAACCTTCATACCGAACAGTGGCATTAGGAAATTCGCTTTATTTAGCGCCTGGTGCTGGTAATTGAGAAAGAAGAAGAGACTTACATTTATATCATACTCAGTATTAATAGTGAAAGCATCGTTGTACCACAAGGTAACAAATTCCCGCGAGTTAGGGTGCGTTCCGTTTCACGCATGATACGCGTGATGCATCGTTTATCCTTCTTTAACATTTGGTGAATAACAAGGATAAATAATGCATCATGCATGTGAAACGGAACGTACCTTTAGAGGGAAACTTAGGCTATCTCACTCTTCAACGATTCTACGATTGTAGCTTCCAGTTTGCATCACTGTCTGGGATCACTAAGCGAAGGAAGTATTATAATTCCAACCTTCATACCGAACAGTGGCATTAGGAAATTCGCTTTATTTAGCGCCTGATGCTGGTAATTGAGAAAAAAGGAGAGACTTAGATTTATATCATACTCAGTATTAACAGTGAAAAATGTTTCTCTTGCAATGTGATGAAGACGATTCACTTTCAATTATTGAAAATTATGATGTTGTTTATGATGAAAGCATCGATGTACAACAAGGTGACAAAGTTGTATTTTTTTGGAAAGAAAAACAGTATGAAGGTACTGTGCTAATGTATTCAGGTAGGTGGTTATATTATTATTTAATAGATTTATGTATTAATTATAGATTTTATTTATTATTTGTACAAATGGTATACTTCGAGGAACACTGAATAGGAATACTTGATAATGATTTATCATTTTTATTCATTACAGGTACAATAATAATTGCAAACAGCAAACTTTGTAGAAATTATTGCAACATGTTTAAGACAAACTTTGTGTTGATATGGCATTAAATTTGATCCGCAGAATATTATTTGTCATATGGACACTGTTCGGTTATCGACGGAACCGAGCGAGTCGACATCGAGCGCGTGACCCGTGCGTGATCCGCTCGGGTAGACCCGGCAGGCTTCGAGGAGATTCGACTCTCTTCCCCCCTCTCTCAGCGGGCCGGTCGTCGCCCCTGGTGCGCGCGCACTTCTTCTTCCGCCTCTTATCGCTTCGGATCGCCTCGGTGACTGTTGGGGAAAGAGATCGGCCCTTTGTCTACAGCTTATCTGGGAAGCTAGTCAACGGGCGCTGGCACTTCGAGAACCATAGACGGAAAGCTAGTCAACGGGCGCTGGCACTTCGAGAACCACAGACGGACAGGGAGAGTTCCAGGACAATCGCGGGATTGACCCATAGACGGAAAGGGAGAGTTCCAGGACAATCGCGGGATTGTTCTACCGCTTCTAGACAAAGGCATTAGCGCAGGTAAGGAAGGAGCGGCCTTCCATTCTTATTGCGCCTCTCCGGTTGGCCGCCATTACGGGGAGGAGCGGCCTTCCATATTGGTGCGCCTTCCCGGTTAGCCGCTATTGTCGCCTACACAACGGCGAAACGCGAGTCCTCTACTCGCTTGACGAAAGCTTCGGCAGTGGGCAGCTCCCACCTTATAGGGGTCCGATGAATCGGCTCGGACGGGCTACCTGACGACGAGCTCTGGGTAGCCCCACGACTGCCATCGGCAGATCGTGCCCTTCCAGCTCAGCCCGACGACCGGTCTCGGGCGGTGCCTAGCAAGCACCAACAAAGCGCCTAGTGATCGGCCTAGGCACGGCTCGGCGCTCAATGCGCACGTAGTCAAGTCGAGGCTTCAGCGGTGTTGCCTCAGTGATCTTGATGACCGGCTCAAGAGTCACAGACTGTAGGGGATGAGGGACTTCCAATCCCCCCCTCTTTTTTCTTTGTTCTTTATTTCCTTTAGTTTCTTTCATAATGAGGAATTTACAACTCCTCAGTTTCTGTTATTGTTTTTAGTTTATTTTAAGCAGACGCATCAGAGTCTGGAAACTGTATATTATAACACTGACAATAATCATCACTTACGAGTAGGTGATAGTAGGGAGTTCTAACCCAGGAGCTCCGAGGGGGGCGCGGGGCGCGGGAAGTACTCCGTGGCGAGGGGGAGTGTGGTGGGGAGGGTACTCCGCGGCGAGGAGACCGCGATCTAGATGCTGACCTGTCATTTTTAGCGCGAACACCTGGATGGGTATGAGTCACGGGGTCAAGCGCCGAAACCTGGCTGATGACTTTCTTATCAAGGTGAACGATGTCGAGGAGTTCCGCGTTTATTACCGTGGCGAGGGGGAGTGTGGTGGGGAGGGTACTCCGTGGCGAGGAGACCGCGGGAGCACGCGGTCTTGACATCGCGCTAGGTGCTGACATGTCACTATGTGACATGTAACAGATATCGTTTCGGCACCTATGTTAACTACCGCGTGGCAAATATTTGCGAATCGGTTCGATGTCTTGTCTGTGTCTAATACTAATACTAAAATTGTATATTCAAAGACTGAAAATAATACTTTAATTTAATGCGATCGAAGAGGATAGGAATAAAGAAAGGATAAAAATGATTTTGAACAAATATAAATATATTTTTCGTGATTTGGCATATAACATAAAATTGATAGTCATAGCGATCCGATTTTGGTGTCTCGATTCTTCCCATGGTACAAAATGTGTCAGCAATGTTATCATGCGCGACCGATTAGGGGGATAAACTCCTATGTCGAAAAAAATCGGTATCATGCATTGACCTCGTGATTATACAATGTGTTGTGGGAGGAAAAAATTTGCTGCATTCGATGTAACATAGAACTACTGCACGCCAAAAGAGCAGTATGCTGCAGAGAATGCATCGAGACGTATTTGGATTCCCGTTTCCTTCTGCGGTGGAGAACGACGATGTTAATTTTCTGAAAAGAAAAAATATATGCACACACATATATATTTTTTACATATTATAAAATTATACCTTTTTTAGTTTCGTCTTGTAATCTCCGATTCATAGTTCATCCTTACGCGGTCTCGTGCTCAGAGATCATCCTCCTTGTCCAAATACGTCTCGATGCATTGGCTACAGCATACTGCTCTTTTGGCATGCAGTAGTTCATTGTGGCATCGAATGCAGCAGAGCTTTTCCTCCCACGACACATTGTATAACCGTGAGGTCAGTGCATGATACCGATTTTTTTCGACATAGGAGTTTATCCCCCTAATCGGTCGTGCACGATAACACTGCAGACACATTTTGTACCAAGGGAAGAAACGGGACACCATAATCGGATCGTCGGATATTTGTGTGAGGCAGGTACCTCGCAACAGCAACCAATAGACGTCTACGTGATCTTGAGGCCTCACGCCATCGATGGGGCCCTCGGTTGCCGGATCGATGGATGGAGCCGGAGGTCTCATATTTCTATAAAAAATTTTAATTATTTAAATTTATTTATTTAATTTATGTTTTTTATTATTAAAAAAATGAATTTTTGTTTACCTCAAGTTTTTTGGTTGCCTGACACAGTAAAATAATATTGCCGAGATTATTAATAACGTCGACCTCCAAATAGAAATCGATGCGAAATTCTGCCAGAGACGGGAGATCTCGTCTTTATCCTATTGACCTTTTTTCCTCGAGATATGTTTGCCAAGGTAATGACAGCCCTTTCAAATTGAACGATGTCATGTTTTTTGGCCACCTTCTCCAACACGTTGACAAACACAGGCACTTTTACTGGCACTACGTCGCTCGTACTTCCTAGAGTACTATGAAGACTGAGTTCGTACAGACTGTTACAGTCGCCTTTTTATTAGCGCAGACACACAGCTGTGCATATTATTTTCCACGAGATGGGCCAGAGGATATGGGTATGATGAAGTCATACGTGTATTTGCGGAACAGAGATTTTATTTCACATAGTCATACATCTGATTATAATGAAAAACTAAAAGCTAGCTTGGTACCAATCAGCCCATTCTCTCTTATGGGGATACACAGTACCGCACAGACAGCGCTCACGCAGCTCACGCAGCTCACGCAAGGCCGCCAATAGCTCACAATTTTGAATGTATAACTACGAACATTCCACCTCCTGCGAAAGAACTCTATCAGCGACTGAATATAATGCCATGCATGTAGTATGGAATAGAAATGACAAATATTAGCGTAATAAAATTTGAACTAAGATAAAGATTATAAAACATTGATAATGACGCGAGATGAGACAGAGGATCGCGCGCTGATACATGGTTTCAGACAGAGACATTTTCGCTAGATGCTGACTTGTCACAACGTGACATGTAATAGATATCACAGGAGACGTTTCAACACTTTTTATTAACGCGGACACCTGGATGCGCGTATTAATTTCCACGCTATGTATCGCGGGATCGAGCGCCGATACACGGCTGCTAACAAAGATGGTACGAGATGTGACAAATGATATGGATGCCGCATATATTTGGCTTGAAAGCTTGCAAAAACCACAGTAGGAGATCAACCGGGCAAGCACGCTTGAGAGGCCACAGTTTGAAGTCGAATCAGAAGAGTATCATAGACTACGCCTAAAGTTCCCACCGATATCCAACTCGAAGATATCGAAGGCGTGATATAAATCAAGAATGAACAATCGCCAAGAAATTATGGAAAATGACGAATATTCATCCGAGGATAGCGATAATAATTTTGAAGAAGAAATGGAAGTAGACAATAATTTCGAGAGACTATTAGACGAAAGCGATGAA
>NW_011966505.1:14549-17756 GCF_000949405.1 Vollenhovia emeryi | reverse complement strand
GAGGGGGGGGGGGGCAGCGCGCCGTTGCCGGCGAGCTTACGTCGCCGTTCCCGCGTCTCGCGTCCCCACCCCTCGCCTGGCAATATCGATCGCCGTGCGGTCACATCTCGCCACGCGTTCGAATTGGACAGTCGGCAGGGCAAAGACGACGATTTTCGATAATTTATTACTCGTTAACTATTGCGAAAATTGCAAATGGTTCAGGACTTTTCTGTTTATCTCGATTCGTTCTACTTTCTCACGAGCTCTGGTACAAATGTTATGACTCACCCTGTATAATTCTCGGTTACATGTATACTATTGTAACTTATCTGATTACTTTTCACAGTTTCATTAATTGCGCTGAAGATGAACCTGAAGAAGAGGTACAAAATGTTTACATTTTTGTAATATTATTCTTTCCTAACTTTATTTTATTGTTAAATATTGATATTTTATTGCGTACTTGCGTTCTCATTTGACTCTTTGAGTCATGATTTTTTTTTATTTAGATGATTGTTATCAACAGAGTCCTTTATTTATTATTAAATTCGTTAGATTTTTATTTATAGGGACATTTAAAAAGTATGGTGTACTCTACTAACAATAAGTGTACTCTCTAAAATTGAAAACTTTTATCAACAAATATGAACGACACTAAAACCTGGAATCTTTGAACGTGTTCGATTGTCAATAAGAAAGCGTGTCAAACTGTACTGAAAAGAACGGAGGGCACATGTAATGTCTACTGTAAATTAAATTTACTTTCCATTTATTATGACAGGTATCACTTTATAACTTGTGACGCGCATTTTCTCCCGGGCTCGTCCTCTCCGGGGATCACGCGTCCCAAACGAATAGTTTTACCCTCGAGTCCGGCCTCGAGCCTCTCGGCGAGCTCGCGCAAAAGTTGGGCGCCAGGTACGGTATTCCCGTACCGCCTAAGATCCGATACGACGTTACGCTCGCGGGAATCGAGGCCGGCCTCACCGGCACTATCCCGGATAGTCAGTCTTCTCAGCGGGATTCGCTAGAATGTTGGTGGCTCGGAGGAGGAGGCGCGATTAGAGCAACAAAAAAATATCATGTAAAACCGATGCTTTATTGTACTCTCATTATTATAACATCTAATGTAACGCGAAAGTCGACAACTTACATAATCTAAGCGACGGTTGAACGCGAGATCCGCCGCCGTACTAACAATTTAGCGCGAGACGAGACGATACGACGCGAGACACGATCACATAGCGCGAATAACATTTTAACGCGAAATCCGGCCGCATGCCGTGAGAACGAAGACGATAAAATAACGTGGAACCGACAAAAGACGTAGGATACCGCGATAGAACATCCCTTCATGCCGGGAAAAAGTACATGACGCGAACGAAAATTTGAGGCGTAACATCGCCTAACTGAAAAGACCGAACGCGAACCTACGGTACACGTTTAACGAGAGACCCGCTTGTCTGTGGTGGGACGGGATTGCGGATAGGATCCTCGCGATGGATCCGCTACAACACCGGGAGAGGCAGCCACCCGTTTTCTTTACTGATGAGCCTTTTGGTATTCGGCTCTGGCTAATCCGGTACCCCCTTGATTGAAACGCGAGCGGGTGTCTGCCTTCCCGGGAAATCTAAATTCTGGCCTGAGCGGTGGTCGTCGGCTTGCCTGCGCCCGGTCTCGAAGGCCACAGGTCGTCGTTCCTCGGCTCCGGGGCTCGTCGCTCGGCTCCGGGGCTAGTCGCTCGGGGCCGGTCCCTGGGATCGCTCCTCTCAGTTCTCCGCCTCGCACCACAGTGACTCCCAGGGAGGTCGTGAGCCCTTCTCGGGATCCTCACTCTCCCCTCTCGGGACTACCCCCAGCGGTCGCCGCCCCGCACTCGCCCCTTTTGGACGGTCCTGGCGGGCCCCGCTGTCCGGGCCGTTTCCCGGAATGAATCGCCCCCGGCTGACCAGGCCGCGGGGCATCCAACCGGCGCTTGCCGCTCCTGGGCGCGGGCCTCGTCTCTCGCTCGGCCGTAGCGAGGACGGCCCTCCTGGTTGGCGACAGCTTAGAGGCGCCTTCCTGGCACCTTTTCCTCTGCCTTCGTCTTGGGGGAGGCGGGTCCGGCGCCACCGGGGTATCTCCTCTCGTGACCTCGGATGGAGCGTCCGTTTCGACCCTCTGCCATCGCCTCCGCTCCCCAGCCATCTCGCGACTCCGTCTCTCTCTTCTTGAGCCGCTATCGGACCAACCGCTCGGCCAACCTAGCTCAAACTCAGCGCCATTCGGCGTCATTAATATACATTTCGCGAATAGCTAAGATCCTACAGGGATCGCATTCCCTCCTACCCCGAGGGTGCGACCCCAGGTTCCCCACTCGGCCGGGCCTCGGCCCTTGTGACGGAGCCTTTACTAGGCGTCACGTCACAAACTCAAAAATAAAAGATTTTTAGAATAACATTTATAATATTTAATAATTATATGCCTAATAATATTTAATAATATTTATTAAAACTTTTGATTTGCTTTTACGAGTACTACATATTCCTAAAATGTGGAATCACATTTTTTCAACACCCTATATAATGCCATGAAATGAATACGATACATAATGCATCAGATTTATTACTTACTTAAGAAAAAGAAGAAAACAATAGCCAAAGTTTAAATACTGAGAAATATATTGTAACACTATATATTTTACACTTTTTTGTTCAAAACATTACTTATTTTACTTATCTAAAAAAAATTTATTGAGAATACTTGTTTGATGAAAAAGTATGCGTAAATATATTTTAAAGTGGAGAAAAACTACCATATAACATTTCTTTTTTCTGTTGCACAGTTTCACTCTGCGTATTTATATTTTACTACTACTGATACATATATTATTGATATGTTAATGATATGAGAAACAGAATAAAATAGCTTTTGCTTGTGCGAATACTGATTTAGATAGTCATAACATACCAACTTATTAAGAGTCAAACTGCAGCATTATCAAACCAAATGTACTATTACGTCTAAACATCTAAGCAATCTTAAGGACGTTCTCTCAAAAATCACTTTTCTTAGAATTTCTTTGTACTTTGCACCATATGTGAATTTAAGTATCCCCTATACGTGGTCGCAAGCGCAACATTCATAGCGGGATGAAAATTTGAGATATTCGACTTCAAAATTTCAATTTTTAATATAGGTTCCGTATGAGAGAGAGAGACAGATCACTACAAAACGCACATTTTA
>NW_011966505.1:0-13425 GCF_000949405.1 Vollenhovia emeryi | reverse complement strand
TTAATGAGCATGATGAATTAAATACTCTAAATAATGAATTCTTAACCAAATGTCATTTGAAATACAATTCAATGACTAAAACAAAATTTTGTGTTTTTTCTATAAAGTTTTGGTTCATTCTTTTAATATGTGTTCCAATAGAAACATAACCGAGAAAAAGTCAGCTGTGCAAATTTAAAGATGAAATATTGTGGATGGCAAGGTTAATTAACAACTTCAAGTTTTTTTTACTGTATCTGGCTATTTTAATATTCCAAACTCGCTACGTTTCGACCATGCGTTTTGGTCCTTTTCAAGCGAGAAAAACTATATAATGTTAAAGGTACTTAGGTTAATACATAAATTTCGAAGTCGTGTATGTTGCGTCAATAGATAAGAAAATTTTTTTTATAAATACCTGTGAGAATTAAGCGCTTAGATTTGTGTAATAAATAGTAGGTATAATATAATTTAGTGTGTAACTTAGATGCAACGGATTCGGTCACGGTTGACTTGAGAAGCTCATGTTAGTGTCGAACTTTAAAAGAGAACCTGTTTGAGAGATGACGGAACGTGACTGGCTTTTATAAATGTCGAGATGATCGTCGGGACCGAGTGAAAGTCGAAGAGATAAACAATTGTCTAAATATTAAAGGCGTGTATTTATGTTAGGTCTACGATGTGGTCATATATAGGGTTTAGATTTTCGATGTCTTTTTGTAAATTGATTATGCCGTTAATCCTTTTTATGTAAAACATTTCTGCTATCTCTCGTCTTCTCGTGTTGCTTTCTCTATGTAGAACTTGTGGAGACAACCAATCGAAATCGTGGCAGAACATGGAACGGTGCTTGCTGACGACGGATTGGTTGTCGCCATGTTTTTTTATATCTTTCGAGTGTTCATTAATTCGAGTTTTTAGGTGTCTTTTTATTTGTCCTATACAGGGTGATTCAGAACAACCACTTGTCCTTAAAATGTCGTATTCTAAACTTAATTCTGAAATGATTTTTCCTCTTGCAAAATTTTCTCCGAAGCTTAGTTTTTGAATTATAAAGAGGAAACGATATCGAATGAGGGGCCAGATACTAGAGGCAGGCAGGAGCGGCGCGGCTCACCGTCGTCGCGGGCGCTTACGGCAAGAGCGCCCGCGACGACGCACAGTGGGGTATTTGTATTAAAAAGTTGGCTAAAAGTCGATTCCGTCAAAACAGTACTGGGTGTACGTAAATGACTGTCTGAGACAGTTGAATATCTGCAAAACAATGGGCCGATGTACTTTTTTGTTCACGATAGCAGTTTGCTTAGTCGAAACCTGGATGTCGTTCACGTTGCATGCATCCGTCTCTGGCGCTTTCTGAAATACAATCTTTCATAAACCGTTTTAAAGTCTGGAAAGTAGCAGAGCAAATTATTTCGTTATGGATTGTTCGAAGAAAGGTCTGTAGAAATGTTTTAATCTATTCTTGCTACAATTGTATTATTATTCATGTAGATTTGCAATCTTTAAAATAGTATTCAATAATGTGTTTTTTTTTTCATTCTTAATGTCAATCTTGAAGAATTTAGTTACACTTCAGGATCTGTCCCTGTAATGTTTTTTGAATGAAATGCAAGAGTAATCTATCCAGACGTAATATCAAAAAGAATTAGCCGCGGAAAACCGCGGATGTAGTTATTGTACTTATTTTTGTTTTTCTACATGTAAATCAGATTTTGTCAAATATTTTTATTTGAAGTTTTCTTTTGTAGGATCTTCGGATATTAAAATTTTATCACGAAAAGAAATATACAATATTATGAAAGAATGTACTGCAAATAATATCACTAAAAAATTGGAATTTATGGAAAGTTATCTATTAAACAATGCAAAATTGTCTCGAGAAAAACATAAAGATTTGAAACACAAATTATCGTATATCAAATCACAGTTTAAAGCCAGATGGCTCGCAGCACATAAGAAAGAAGAGGTTTTTTTAAAAAATAATGACAGCTGGCTTCAAGGTACAATTGAAATACCTACAATGAGACAAACTGGTCGACCAATGAAGTCTTTTGAAGAATCGAGTGAACGCAGCAAGAGACGAAAGACACAGGATCTTAGGAACAATTTTGATACCAAAGTATTGACTTTCGCTACACAAATGAAGTTACGAGCAGACGGTAATGTAAATGCTTCAAAAGTAGTACAGGATATTACAGAATCTCCAAAACGCGCAACAAAATATAGGAAAGCATATATTAATAAAAGCGTGCCAAAAAGCCCACAGTTATCACCTTTATCAATGTTTGTTGAAGCCAATCTTTCAAGAAATCAATATGAAATCGTTAGAACAAGCAATAAAAAATTCTATCCGTGTTACAGTATTTTACAAAAAGCAAAAAAAGATTGTTACCCCATTCACGAGTCATACAGGATTACAGCTACGTCTGCGGAAATTGATCTTCAAGATTTATTAAATCATACAGCTGAACGATTAACATTGTATTTACAAGAAGTTCTACAAAATTTAAGCAATGAAGATAGAAATACCTTAGAATTAATTTATAAATGGGGTTGCGATGGATCACAAGTACAATACAAACAAAAATTCAAGAATATTTCAGAATCTGATGCTAATTTATTTCAAAGTTGTTTAGTACCATTGCAACTTACTAGCGGCAAGAATGAAAAAAAGATAATCTGGTAAAATCCAACACCTTCATCACCTCGTTTCTGTAGGCCCATCAGAATAAGATTTATTCAAGAATCAGCAGATATTACAAATGAAGAAATACAATATGTACAAAACAAAATTGATAATTTATAGGGGAAGGTGGGGCACATTGAGACACGGGGCACTATGTGACAGCGACTTTTTCTCAAAACGCACCGAGCGCAGCCAAATATTAACACACACAAAAGAAAGGCGTCATAAAAAAGTTACTTTAACGGAGTTTCAGAAGTCTCTGAAAAAAATCAGGGCGGCTAGAGTAATATAACAAAATCCGAACAGATCGGCAATTTGATTTTCAATTTATAGTTTTGTTTCTCAAGGTAATGCATTTCTTTTGATGGCACAAGTATATATGGCCTGTTTTAAGATTATGTTTAACGTTTTATTTAAGATTATAATCATGTTAATGCAAGCCTCGTATCACTGTCCACCTGAAGTTAAGTGGCAAAGGTATGCTTGGGGCAGTATGTGACAGTAATCCTTGGGGCACATTGTGACATGCTTATGTTTGGTTATCAATTAATTATTCGCTCTTTTACCATTGTTTTCTCTTTTATCATTGATTATTAAACTAAGGTTACCAGACGTCCCTTAAAAAAAACCGATTATTCGGGATTTGTGATTTAGATATGTGTTCAGACTTTTATAACTCGTAGCTCCCTCTTGTCCGAGATATGGAAAAAAGGCTAGGCTAGGCTAGGTTAGGTTAGGTTAGGTTTTTGGGTTTGTCCCAATTTGTCATGCCGATTATCTGATAACCGTAAGTTAAGCATGGTTCGACACAGGCAAAAAAAGACAAATAGAGTCCATGATGGGGAAAAGATGAAAAAAGCCATAAAAGCAGTAATAATAAATGAAATGTCTTTACGCAAGGCTGGCGAAATCTACGAAATTAACTTTGAAACACTTAGAAGATATGTCAAGAAAACATCTCCTGTTGAAGGTGAGAATATACAAGCAGAGCAACTAATATTGAATGCAGATTTAAGTCAACATTACAATTCACGTCAAATATTTTCTGAAGAAGAGGAGCAATTGTTATTTGAATACTTTTTAACATGTGCTGAACTTGGCCATGGCCTTTTCTCAGAGAAAGCCAGACAAATAGCTTACGAATTTGCTGTCAGAAATGATAAGAAAATTCCTGAATCATGGAGAACACATCAAAAAGCTGGCTTAGATTGGCTATATGCGTTTAAGAAACGCCATCCAGTCATTTCTTTAAGGAAGCCAGAGCCATGTAGTTTGAGTCGTAGCTCAGCATTTAACAAGCATAATGTAAGCAAATATTTTGAAAATTTAGAGATAGTAATTAAACGCAATCCAAATTTTGCAAATGGTTTGCGGGTTTATAATTTGGACGAGACAGGAACTTGTACAGTTCAATCAGGCCGGAACAAAATTTTAGCGAGAAAAGGTCAAAGAAGAGTGTCTGTGAAAACAAGCGCTGAAAGGGGCACACTTGTTACCACTTGCATCATTGTAAATGCACTTGGAAATGTTTTCCCTCCAATCATGATTTTTCCAAGAAAAAAGTTTGTGAATCATATGATTTGTGGAGGCTATCCTGGAACTCTTGGCCTGGCGTTTCCATCAGGTTGGAACAAAACAATTTCTTACTTGTTTTGAAAAGATTCATTGCTCTTACAAATAGCACTAAAGAAAATGAATCCCTCTTGATCATGGATAATCTAGAGGCTCACATCACTATTGAGGCTATTGATCTGTGCAAAGCAAATGGGGTAACGATTCTTACCCTGCATCCACATACTTCTCACATGTGCCAGCCTTTGGACCGAACCTGCTTTGGGCCATTTAGTACAGCCTATGACAAGGCTCTAAGCTCTTGGATGACAAGGAATCCAGGACATACAGTAACAATTTACAATATTGCTGCTCTAGTAAAAGAAGCAATGGAAGTTGCAATTACCCCGGATAACATTAAATCTGGATTTAAAGCCTGTGGAATTTATCCTTTTAATCCCCAAATTTTTACGGACAAGGACTTCAAGTTATCACATGTGAGTTTCAGTGTCTCGTTTACCTCTCATTCTTTAGTATGCATAATATAAAAGCAGTGCCTATGTACATGCTATGTTTTTGTCTGATTTCAAGGAGACAGACAGAGAGCTACCTCCTCCAGAAAATGCATCTCCGAATCAAGAACATGAGGAGACACTTGACGTAATTGAAGTAAATATTATTTTCTTTTATTTTTTGTTTTCGTAATTCGTCTTTTATTGTTTCCTTTATCAAAATTACACTTTTTTAAAATTTTAGACAGATCAGCCAACTACAAGCAAAGTTGATGGGAAAAATAAGATAATTGTTACTCCAGAAGAAATTGCACCATATCCCAAAGCAGCTCCAAGAAAAAAAACAAGCAAAGGTGGACGTAAAAAAGGGAAAACAATGATAGCTACAGACACTCCCGTTCGTAATAAATTGAAGAGTATCAAGGCATCAAAGAATGTCCGTTTCAATAAAGTGAAAACTGTAACAAAAAAATTATTTGATGATTCTGATCCGGATGATGTGGAGACGATGAAAGTTGTGAAGCGTAGAAAGATTGCCGAAATTCTACCTATGCCTGATCCTGATAACAAACAAATTTTGAAAAAGAATCCAGAAGAAGGAGAATTTGTGCTGGTTAAGTTTCTGTCTAAAAATGTTAACAAAGGAAAAAGCAAAGGCCAACCAAAGTCCATATTTTATGTAGGGAAAATAATAAAAGAAATTGACGATGATGGTGACCGTGAAGTAAGCTACTTTCGTCAAAGCGTCAAGTGTTATAATAAATTTGTAATGCCGAATAAGCCTGATCTGAAAAGTGTGTCTATTTCTGACATACACATGATTTTACCAAAACCTACTGTGAGTGGAACAAAGAGGCAACAATCCCAATACGAGTTTGCTGTTAATTTCTCTCTTCTCACTTTAGGTTAATATAGTGAGCCAAAGAAGCTTTTGATACTTATGTTTAATTCAAGAAAGTTTTAAAATTTTATTTTATTTTATTGATTGTTTTTATAAGTTAAAGAAACATTTTATTTTGATTTATTTTAATGTTTTAATATTTTATTTCAATGTATTTTATTAAGATTGACATTAGATCAACTTAAAAAATTTATTTTTTGTTTTATATTGTATCAATGTTGAAGGTGCAATAATAAATCTTCAAATTTATTCGAAATGTATTAGAAAGATTTTTTTCCGGCTTTAAAACTCCCAACTTTGGTCTGTCACATACTGCCCCATGCCTGTCACATACTACCCCATACGTGGGGCAGTATGTGACAAATGGGGTACTATGTGACAGTAACTATTTCTCAATTGTTTGCAAAGATTAAAATTTGGAAAAATTACTAACTGTTCCTTGTTGAAAGGGGAACTTAATCAACTCATAAGAATTTCAATATTCTTTTACACCAAAAAGAAGGAGCAGAAAAACAAAATCTGTCACAATGTGCCCCACCTTCCCCTAAGATACGGAAATAATAAGAACATATGGTAATTTATTAATAAAACACACTATGCTATTTACAATGATAGATGCAAAAGTCTGCAATGCTGCGACTCAGACCACGTCAACAATGAAATGTTACATATGTGGAGCTACATCTAAAGAGTTTAACAAATTAACGAAAACAAAAGAAATAAAATCAGATACATTGAAATTTGGATTGTCCATTTTGCATGCCAGAATAAGATTTTTCGAAAATGTATTACACTTATCATATAAATTACCGTTGAAGAAATGGCAAGCTAGATTACCGGAAGAAAAAGATATAGTCAAAGAGAGGAAAAAAAACATTCAACAACAATTTAAAAATGAAATGGGATTAATTGTCGATGTACCCAAGTCTGGATTTGGCAATACTAATGATGGTAACACCAGCAGAAGATTTTTTGCGGACCTGATCTATCAGGTCGAATAACTGGTGTAGACTCTCGACTGATATACAGATGCAAAGTAATTTTAGAAGTTATATCAAGTGGACATAAAATACATAAACTTTTGCTTCACGGATCCACTATTATAGCTAATGCTCTGTTAGCTATTGGACACTTGTCACAAGAAGCCGCTGAAGCTGGAAACAAATACTTCCGTTTATATAGAGAAAAATTTTCTAGAAAGTGTTCTCGAGAAGCTTGTAATATGGACATAATTAACAGACTTCTATTAAGGTCTGATCCCTTACTAACAACTTTGAGACCCATATCACGGAAGACGTCTAAACCTTTTTTGAAGGAAATTATGGATATGCTTCTTCCTTTTTTTTACGTGTGGAAATCCTTTATGGATACCCGGGCCCCCCTCTGGGAAGGGAGTTTACAAATGGCCCGGGTTATGTGGGACTGCCCGCCTAATGACGATCGGCTGCGACCGCTTAGCGTTGCGGCCGCTGGGCTTACCGCACTAAAACCACACGGTGATCTACGCGGTGCTGTAACTTGGGGGACGCCCAGGAATTGGCAGGGGGAGGGGGGACTCCCCCCGCGGAGGGAGTCCACTACTCTTCTGGCGGCAGAGGCGATCACAACCTCTACCGCCCGCCTCCGTGGAGGCAGGGCCTGACGGGAATCCCAGCCCGCCAGACCCAGGCCGCCTCCCCCGTTGACGTTGGGGGAGGGCCATCTCCTCACCGCCTCGGCGGTGTTCCGCCCACTAAGAGGGGAGGGGACTTACCCGCGGCTTGCGGGCAGCCCCTCTCCCGCCCGTCAGGGCGGTGGTGTGGGCGGCGGAGTAGGAGGTGGAGTGGGAGCGGGAGCACGGGCGAGTAACATTCTCGCCCGGCTCCGCGTCATGGGAGGGGAGGCCGGGGGAGCATGCGTTTCCCCGTCGGCTCTCCCTCCGTCTGACTCAGCTCCCACCCCATCCCCCGCGACCGGTCGGGCAGGCCGAGCCCGGGGATGTCTTCCCCGAGCCCGGTGCTGCCGCCGCCGCTGCTGCTGTGGCGGGCGAGGGTGGGGTATCTGGCCCCTTCTCTCCCGCTCCGCTTCCTCCTTCTGCGAGATGAATTTCTCGCAGAAGGAGGCAAACGCGTGCCAGGACCTCTCCTCTTCCAGTATCGCGGTAATCACCGCTGATAGCGAGAGGTCCTGCCCGAGCACGCGGGTGAGCGTCTCTCGCTCACCCGCCCACGCCGGACACTCGCCCAGCGTGTGCTGGGCGGTGTCGTCCGCCGCGCTGCAATGGTGGAAGCGGGAGTCTTGCTCCTTTTCGATCCGACCCAGGAAATGTCCGAAGCAGCCATGCCCCGTCATCACCTGGGTCATCCGGAAAGACAGCCCACCCCATCCCCTGTCGACCCACTGGTCAAGGAGGGGCCCGATTGCCCCGACGACGCGCAGCCCCGGGGTGTTGTTCCCCGAAGCTAAGAGCGCCTCTCGCCACATGGCGACTGTGCGTCGCCGGTGCCGGAGTCTCTGCCGAGCACGGTGAGTCGCTGACCATCTTATGGGTCTCCCCTCGGAGTCGCGGCTTTCGAGGAACGTGTTACTATGTTCCTCCGCGTACTCCATCGGGGGGAGACCAGCGATCACCGCCGCCGCGTTGTACGCCATTGTCCGGTACGCCCTACAGATCCTCGCGGCTATCGGGCGAAACGCACGCGCCATCTGAGCGCGCGCGCGCCGCGATGCCGCGAGTTTTGGGGCCTAAACTGGGGCCCCGTAGAGCGCCACGGACTTAACCGTATTGGCGTACAGCCGACGCACCTTGCCGTCCGGGCCGCCAAGGTTGGGGAGGAGCCGGCCAAGCTTGGCCGCTCTCACTCCCGCCCTGCTTGCGGCTCTGGCAAGGTGGCTCGCCAAGCTCCATCGGTCGTCGAGGATCAACCCGAGATAGTTCATCTCGTGGCCGATCCTGACGAGGGCCGTACCCACAGCCAGGGTGAGTCCCTCGGGCGGCGCGCCGCGTGCTCCACGTCTTTTACCGTGGAACATCACGACCTCGGTCTTGCCGAGTGCCACCTCGAGGCCCAGGCTGCGGATAGAGTCGACTATCGCTCCCGCTGCCACTCGCCCCCTGGCGAGGGCCTCCCTCCATTCGCGGCCCCCGGCTGTCTCGAGCGTGTCGTCCGCGTAGCAGACGACGTGACAGTCGGGGGGGAGGGGAACACGCAGCACCGAGTCGTACCCCAGGTTCCACAAGAACGGTCCGAGAACCGATCCCTGGGGCACTCCCCGGTGCAATCTCTCCCGTCGGCGCCTGCCGCCTTGGTCGATATACTCGACCCACCTGTCCCTCAGGAAGTCGCTCACGACGCGGGCGAGATATGACGGAACCTCGCGGCGTTGGAGCGACTCCCTGATTCGTCCCCAGGGGAGGGTGTTGAAGGCATTAGAGATGTCTAGTGACACCGCCAACATCACCCCCCCCCCTGGGACGTCGCCTCTTCAGAGAGGGCCTGGACGCGCCTGATCGCGTCCATCGTGGACAGGCCCTCCCTGAACCCATATTGGGCCCCGCTAATGTCGGGGCCCACTTGGGACAGGTGCTGGACGAGGCGGTTCACGAGCACACGCTCGAACAGCTTACCGACCTCGTCCAGAAGGCAAATTGGTCTATACGCCGACAGGAGAGAGGCGTCAGGACCGTCTGTCCCAAGTCCGATAGCCAGCCCTTAAACGGGGCAAGGCGTCTGGTGGGCCTCAAATAAACCCCCACGACCACGATGGGCCCCCACTGCACGGCTATGTGCCGTTCCCCACTTTCGATGGGGGTCGTGCTGGGCCCTCCCGGCACCGACCGCCATCGGATCGCGACCGAGTCCCCCGCCTGCCCAACAGCCCAATATGGGCTGCTTCTTGGGGGGCGGTGGGGCTCGGCCACGATCGCCAACGTGAACCCCCTCTCCACCATGCTCTGTTGGAGCAGATCCTGTGCATGTGGAGAGTGGTTCACGTTGGCCTGGAGCAGGCCATATCCTTTTAGATTCGGACGAGGGGGGCGAGACATTGCTAGTTCTCATCCCTCCCGTCCGATGGGGCCTCTATCTCCATGGCCTCTGTACTGGGGGCCTTCTCCTTTCGCGCCGGCTGACGCTGCGGCTGGGGCCTCTCGCCCATTTCGCCGCCCCCCGTCTCCTCCCCTTCCTCCATCGGCCGGTCTTCGGCCGGGAGGGGGGCACCGGCTGCAGCGCTCCACATTGGTTGTCGGAGATGCCGTACCCCGCCGCTCTGGCCACCCACCCCTTCTCCTCCTCGACGCTTAGCGTATCGTCGAGGTCGCGCAGGCGGACTTCGGCCATCTTTCTTGGCCTGTCCACCCGCGTCTCATCGCCAGGGAGGACCCGCCTGATATGCTCTGCGAGCAAATCAGCCTTATCGGCGTGGTCCTCCCCGGACACTTCAATGACCTTGGCACCGGTGGCCCCTGATCTTATATTGATCTGGCCCCCGATGCCAAGGTCCTCCAACTTAATTTCTTGCCGTAACTTGGCAAGAGTCTCGCGATATTCGCCGTCGGGTCGCGTGACCACGACGGCCGATGTACGCGGGAGTCGTCGCCTAGGGGCCTTTTTGGGCGCCCCCCCCCGGTTTGCCCCTTTACCGGGGCTCCGGGGGTAGCCGTCTTGGAGGCTTCCTTTGCTGCCTTTTTCCCAGCGGCCCTACTTTTCTTCCCAGCCACCACCGTGTACGACTCAACGCCCGCGGCGGGCTGGGAAGGCCTGGGGTTCCCTTTGTTAGAGGGACCCATTTCCTCTATCTCCTGCGTTTGTCGCGAGGGGAGCCTTCTTCTTCTTCTTCTTCTGCCCCCCTCCCGCAGCGTTCGCGACCTTCCCCGGAGGGTCTCTTGTCCCCCCTGATCCGCCCTGCTGGACGGCCCCGGGAACCGGGCGGCCCCCCGCGGCGCCCCCCCACCCCTTTGAGGGATGGAGGAGCCCGCCGCGGGAACGCTATTACGGGCCCCGCCACCGGCCAAGGCGCGGATCATCTCCCTCATCTCTTGGAGCTGCCGGGCGATCTCTTTATGAGATCGATCGACGGCCTCCTTTATTCTTCTCTCTACCATCTCCCCCGTAATCACCTCCGCCTTTCCTGGCAGGGGTTTCCCCGCTTTCTGCGGGGCTTGGGGGGATGGCAGAGGGGAGCTCTTCCCGGGGGTCGAGGGATTGGCCCGCCTCCTCGAGGCGGACCTCTCCCTCTTCCCCGCCCGCGTCTTCCCAGCCCCCGACGTCGAGGCCCGGGAGGTGTCTCTCGGTGTGACAACCTCCCAGGTCCTTTTCTCCGGGGGCGGAGGATCCGCTATTTTTCCGGGGGGAGGAGATCCATCGGCAGGCTGTCATTGCCCACCTCCGGCATTTCCTCCTCCCTTACCCCCTCCTCCGGCGGGATGGCGTGCCGTCCCACCAGTGGAGGGTCGGGGGGGGGGCGGCATCCTCATCCGGCCCCGCTCCTCCTTTTCGCCCATGAGGCCAGCGACCTGAGCCTTGAGGAAGGCTATCTCCTCCCTCATCCGCTCCTCCCTCTCGCTCGCCCCTGCTAAAGCCCTCATGGAGAGGGCATCCACGACGACCCTGGTATACAGGGCCCCGTCCCGTATAATGCCAGCAAGGGTGCCTTTTAGGTTTGTACTAACCTTGGCCGCCCCGTCGATCTTGTTGCTGATGTCCATGACCTTTGCAACAAGATCGCGGGTGGGGAGTTGGGGGATTTGTTCCTCCAACTCCGTCACCTTCTTCTGCCTACTGGCGCCCTCGTAGTTCTGGGGGTGGTAGTCCCCCTGGAGGACCCTCTGCACATCGCGCGATTTCCTCTTCGGGGCGTTAAGGCGTTATCTTGTTGGCCCTCCTAAGGGCGGCCGCCTCGACGCCCTCCCCCGTTGTGACGGGCCTGCCCCTCCCGTCCTTTTTTTCGTGGAGGAGATTCTCCTCCTCGCTGGAGTCGCCTCGGGGGCGCGCCTGCTTCGCGCCTCTCCCCCTTCGGCTACTCCTACTCCTTTTGGTGGCCCCCGAGCGGGACAAGTGGGATTTGACGCTTTCGTCGGAGCCACTCGTCCCCCTCGGGGTCCACCACGCGAGCAGAGTCGTCGGGGTCGTCGACGACTTCGCTGCTCACCACCGATGTCGTCTCCCCCTCCTCGTCGTTTGTATCCGTCGGGGTGGGGGAGTCTCCGGTCCTCTTCGGGGGGGGGCCTTTGGTCCTCGTGCGGATCTTGGCAGCGAGAGCCGTCTTCGTCTCCTCCTCCTCCTCCACGAGGTACTCCTGACCATAGAGATCGGACCTTGTTCGCCGCGTATCCCTCTTCCGCCTCTGCTTAATCTTAAAACTTTTGGGGCCGGATCTTATGCCCCGCAGTTTTTCCTCGTCTATGTGAGCGCTCTCTATGCTCACTATCGTGGGGCCGGATGGCTCTCCTGAGGTTCCAGGCTGTTGGTCACCTGTCCCGCCACCCTGCGCTCCCTGCGCGACCACCGCGTATGTCCGCGGTTGCGCGCCCGCCCCCTCCTCCTTTCCTCCCTCCACACCTGAAAAATGGTTGTTAGTGTCCATTTTTTGTCCATCCCCACTCCGCGCAAGGCTCCGCCGACCGGGGTGTACCCCCACCGAGCCGCGACCGACCGCGAGACATGACCACGGACGCCGGCCGCAGCCCGGGCCCCCGAGTTCCCCCGGGGGAGTCGGCATATGCCACAGGACGGGGGGATACCGCACCCCGCCACTGGGCTCCAGCCCACTACTCGCCCCCACGCTCAGTGCGTGGGGGTTTTCAGGGGTTCCGCGCCTCCGACCTCGCGGACACCTTGCGCGTGCTTGCCAAAGCGGGCGGCCCCACGGACGGACGGAAGTGTCAGGGGAAGCCCTCCCCCCTTCACCCCGACCCGCCGCGGCGACCAGCGTGATGGCGTCTACCGCCCTGGGGTGGTCCGCGCTAGGACACGTGGGCTATCGCGCGGGCCCCCCGGCAACGGGGGACAGTGAGACCCCGCCTCGGAATAAGTCCGAGCGGCTCCCCTGTCCCCCTCGTCCGAGCAGACTGCCGGGTCCGGGACACTGCCCGGGACCACGACAGTCCCCCGCCAGCGACCCTCCGGACCCCGACCTGGGAAACGTCCCAGCGACTCCGGAGGGCCCCGCGCCGCCGAGCCCCGCCTCGGAATACGTCCGAGCGGCCCCGACGACACGTCCGCGTCCTCTCGACCCCGAGCCCCGAACCGGAAATAAGTTCCGACGGCCCCGGGGCCACGCCTCGTTGTGCCTACCCATGCGTACACGGTACGCCCTGGTGATTTAACACCTTTTCCAACCCAAAGGCACAACGAGGCCTTCCACTCAAAAGTATGGGTCCACGATGCCCTTCCGCCAGAATGTCCATGGGACATCGCTTCCCCATCCTGCTCGGCCGATGTTCGGCCAGGCCATACACTGGCCCCCTCGCGTGGGCCACCTTGTCGTGGTGAGGGGGCTTAAGGCGGGCACTCCGGATGTTCTCCGGAGGGCCCGCCGACTAAGAGCCCACATGGCCAAGGAGTGGCCAAGCCGGGAAACCGGCCGGGGAGGGCGGGGAAGCGGTGTCCCACGGACTGTTGTCCGGAGGGGCACCGTGGACCCGCGGCGTGTCCCCGGAACCATGCCTCATGGTTTCGAGGACGACCTCCGGTGTCCCGCGGACTGTTGTCCGCGTGGGCACTGGGGGTCGGGGTGGGTCCCCCCTTGCCGGGGCTGATGGGGCTTTTCTCACCAGAGCTCGGGGGGGGGGACGGGGGGGGCGATTTTCCGGT
>NW_011966504.1:11010-17721 GCF_000949405.1 Vollenhovia emeryi | reverse complement strand
AAGTGTACCGGAAAGCTCCATACACTCTTTACGGAACGTTTTGGAAGCGTTGTCGAAGTGTTAATCAATGAAGTGTGCGAGAAGTGTATCGGAAAGCTCCATACACTCTTTACGGAACGTTTTGGAAGCGTTGTCGAAGTGTTAATCAATGAAGTGTGCGAGAAGTGTATCGTGAAGTTCCATACATTATAACGACTACGAACTCGGGCGCGGGGCCTCGACCCGTCGTCGCCGTCGTCGGAATCGACGTACTCTGGAGCGCGACGTTCGCTCCCAGCCACCGGCCTCTGCCGGACTCCGTCCGCTCGAAATCGCGAAGCGAAACACCGAATTAATGGGCGCCAGGTGCGGAGAAGGCCGCACCACCTTATTTCCCGTGTCGGGCGGACTCCGGCAGAATCGGCTATCCCGGCGGGGCCGACCAGCTCAGCCACTCTAACCTTGGCAGAGGGGCGCGGTTCTTACGCGGCAATAAGGCCCGTCGACATTACGGACCGGGTGACCCGGGTAAAGCTCTACGGGACGGGAAGGGTAAAATTAAAAGGGTGAGGTAACCTCAGAGCGGCACCAACGGTGCATTTTTCATCATGGGCTACCCTTCCCCCCGATAACAATCACAGGACGGAATACGCGGCGGAGAACCGCCGAACGACGGAGAGACGTAGGACGCATGAACGGGACGACGTAAGGACGGGACCACGTAACGGGACAGAAGGGGGTCACGATACCGAGGACGGGAGGACGTGAGAGACGAAAGACGAAGAGGACGAAAGGACGCAAAGACGAAAAGACGCAAAAGACGGAAAGACGCAAAAGACGGAAGGACGCAAAAGACGGGAGTTTACGCGAAGTAGGCCGAGGGTCCTCGGCACCCGGTATATGTCTCCATTCCGGCGCGACGCGTGGCACGCAGCAGCCGCATGGGTCCGCGCGTGATCACGTGAACGCCGCGTGCGATTCTGAGGTGCGCGAGACGCGCAACGACACGGCCCTACGGTACGCAACGCGAAGTACTCGATGCAATTAGACGGGACGCAACACGAATTTCCCCCAATACTCGCGATCTCACGGAACGCGACGCGAAATACACTGAGCGCTTAATTAGACGGCACTCGACACGAAATACACGGAACGCATGAGGAGACGGTACGCGACACGGAATGGCGGCCGAGCGGGCGCGAGGATGTAATCGCGCGAGCGGTACGAGACGGCGGGTCACCCGTAGGTGGCCCGCTACCTGGACACGGCGATCCCTGGTCCGCTGCGGAACGACGGTCAGCCGCTGGTCCCCTGGGTTCGGCTCGGCTCTCTCCAGCTCTCATTCCCCGGCTCCTTCAGCCACCAAGAGCATCCGCTTCCGCTCGAGTCTGCCACCACTGTGTGTCCCCACGGCGCGAGGCCCGCGACGGCGGGGAGATTCCGCCGCGCGGGCCTTATGAAATCGCGATTATCTATTAGTCGCCGCCCGATCTTCTAAATGTCCGAGGGGCCCTTTGGCCTAAGGCCCTTCAGGCTTCCGGGGCTCGCCTGGCCAGGGCGAGCCAGTTCCTCAAGACGGCCTATGTCGGCGTTCTAGGCGCCGGGCTCCCGCCGGGCCGCCCCGCCCGCGGAGACCGATCTCATGAAAGCGCGAAAGAAAGAGGTGAGGTGGCTAAGCCGGTCGGTCAACCCCACGCGATCGCCAGCCGGGACGGGCACCCCTGTGCCACGTCACAACCTCCCCCTCCCCGAAAAAGACCGAGGGACGGTACGCCACAAGTGTCGCCCGATCCCGCATCAACGAAGCCATACGTCCTCCTACCCCGGAGCCCGGTAAGACTTAAGATGTCCGATATGGACTTTTCCGGCTGGAGCGCCCTGCAAATCTGAAAGCTCATACACAACCGGCGACAATACTTTCGAAACGCGAAAGGGGCCATGGAATTTCGGGACAAGCTTCGCAGCGACATTCTTCGTCGCCGACGACAGCACGTGCTGCCGCTTCAACACAAGATCGTTCACCCAGAAACGTTCGTCACGCCTACGTAAATTGTAATGGTGCGCCTGTCTCTCGTGAGCGCGCGCCAGGTTCTCCCTGACCCAGTCGTACAGGGATCGCAACCTGGTCATCCGTTCCGACCACTCCCTGACATCCGGTACCTCCAACTCCGCCTCCGCCACAGGAGGCCGACCGAGACAGCGGGCAGGAGCCAGCTCTCGCCCAAAATTCAGGAAGGCAGGAGATACGCCTAAAGACGAATGATAGGCCGTATTATAGGCGAAACGGAAATCTCGTAGATGGACGTCCCAATCACGATGGTCTCGCTTCAAGAACGCCGTAATCATAGTCTTGAGAGTCTTGTTGACCCTCTCCACGGGGTTCGCTTGAGGGTGGTATGAGGGCACCGTAGTATGTTTGATTCCCCTCTCCTCCGCAAACTCCTCGCGGATCGTACTGTTGACGAACTCTGTGCCGTTATCCGTGAGAAGGCACCTCGGAGTTCCCCATCGGGACGTGACTAGTTCCTCCAAAGACTCTCGGATATTCTTCGCATTCGCTGCTCGCAGGGCACGACACTCGATCCACTTGGTAAACAGGTCTTGTATTACCAAGAGGTACGCGTAGCCGGCACGACTACGCGGCAGCGGTCCCATGATATCCGCCGCCACCACCGTCCAGGGTTGCTCAACCGTGCGAGAGCCCATCAGTCCGGCAGGCGCACGCTGTTCGACCTTCGTCCTCTGGCAAGTGTCGCATCGCCGAAGGTATGCCGTGACCGCGCGAAACATACCCGGCCAAAAGTAGCGGGTGGCGACTCGATGGTAGGTCTTCTCCACTCCCAGATGGCCGGCCTGGGGATCCTCGTGGGCCTCCGCCAAGGCACGAGCTCTCAATTCCGAGGGTAGTACTAATTTCCATTGATCGAGGTCCCTCATTATTTCCGAGACTACCGGCCGGGGTCGTCGAATATAGAGCTGCTCGTCGACTATTCGCCAATCCCGGAACTGAGCGGGATGCTCCGAAACCTCCTGGTACCGGCGAAGGTACCACTCATCCGTCGTGTACTCCCTCTGCGCTACCGCGACCACTCCACCCGACTCGGGGGGGCGAGTCTCCTCGTAAGCTCTCGACAGCGCGTCCGGCACGTGATGCAAAGCCCCCTTCCGGTGGACGATCTCATAGTCATATTCCAGAAGTTCGAGGGTCCACCGGGCCAGACGTCCGGTAGGATTCTTAAGGTTGTGCAGCCATCGCAGACTGCTATGATCTGCGCTCCGTTTCCGTCAGGGCTCGACTGGCGTACGCTATCACATGTTCGACGTCGTCCGTGGTTTGAGCCAGCACTGCACCGATACCGACGGAACTAGCATCCGTCTGTAAAACAAAAGGCAGCGTAAAATCAGGCCGCGCCAATATGGGCGGTGACATCAACAACGAACGGATCTTCTCAAAAGCTGAGTCTTGGTCGTGTTCCCACTCCCAGCGCCGACTCTTCTTCAACAGGCGCGTCAGTGGTTCCGTCACGGACACAAATTGCGGGATGAACTTCCTGTACCACGAGGCCATTCCGAGGAAACGCCTCAACTGCTTGATGTTAGTGGGCCTCGGGTACTCCAAGATGGGTTGCGTCTTCTCGGGGTCGACCGTCAAACCATCCCGCTGAACCAGGAATCCCAAGTATTTAACTTGCGGGCGGCAGAATTCACATTTTTCCGGATTGATGGCAAGTCCGGCAGCTGTAATCCTGTCCAAGACCTTCAGCCACGACAGATGCTCCTCAAAGGTGGGCGTAGCAACCACGATATCATCTAAATACGCGAAAGCGTACGGCTCCATCTCCGGACCGATGAGTTTGTCCAACAGGTGCTGAAAGGTGCCAGGGGCCCCCGTCAAGCCGTACGGCATACGGGTAAACTGGTAATGCCCCATGCCTGGTACACTAAAGGCCGTTTTCTCACGACTATCCTTCGCCAACGGGATCTGGAAATAGGCTTGACTTAGATCCAGCGTAGAAATATACTTAGCAGCGCGCATCTTATCCAGGATTCCAGTCATATTCGGTAGGGGGTAGGCATCCTTCTTCGACACGGCATTCACTCGTCGAAAATCCAGGCAGAATCGATATTTGCCGTTCGCCTTCTTCACCATGACGATAGGATTCGACCAGTCACTGTACGACGGTTCAATTACACCAGTCTTCAACATGGCATCGACCTCCTCGCGGATGGCCTCCTGCACTTTAGGTGACACCAGATAGCATCTCTGCCGGATGGGGGGATGTTGGCCCACGTCAATGTGATGCTCGGTCAGGGTCGTAACTCCGAGACCGGTCACAGCCTTCGGTAGCTGGGCACTCAAGAACTTGGCCAGCTCCGCTTCCTCGTCCGTAGAGTCCTGCGCGGCTCCGCATCTACCCCGAAAGGCCTGCTCCTCCCCTTCGAAACCGAAAGCAACCGCAGGATCATCCGCGAAACTCCAACGGAGATCCGCCAAATTCAAAAGGATTCCAAACGCGTGCAGGAAATCCACGCCGACGATCGCCGGAACCGATAAGCGGGGCATGAGCCACACCGCCAACGTTCGCCTCCGCCCCTCTAATTCAATCGACACGTCCACTTCTCCCTGTGATTCCATGAGTTCACCATTAGCTGTCCGTACCCCATAAGTACGATCTATACGAGTCCGCAAGCCGAGCCGATGCACGATCTCGATACCTGGCCACCCCAACAAGGTCCTATTCGATCCGGTATCCACCAACGCCCACAGATTCAGTCCATTAACGGAAAGGTGAAAGTAGCCAAGGGGCGGTCTCCCCTTTACGGGAAAGACTCCGTAAGCGCAGCCACCAAGGCTCCTTCCCCGACCATCCACGCAGGCCGTCTCCGAGACTCCGGGAGGCGCTGAGGCCTGGTTCACGCGCTCCCCTGTTCGTTTCCTGAGCAAACGGGACAAGTCCGTACGGTATCGCCCGCTCGACCACAACGGTAACAATAGACTCGACGGTCCTCGGTACATTCTCGTGCCAGATGCCCAATCTTCTCGCAGTTCCAACACTTGCCTTTGCCGGAAGAGTGGGACGCAGCGACAGCGTCCGCGCTCGAGGCACTCCTGGCCCCCTGGGTCCCTCCAGCCGGCGGGACTCCAGACCGCGAGCCGGAAGCCCTGCTCCCCTTACGTCCATTCGCCGGTGCGACGGCTGCCGCAGCCGCAGCTATTCGGGTGTTCTTCTTGGGCGGCCGGTAGGCCAGGTCCGGAAACAACGAATTCTCAGGAGTCGGCGGCGCTCGGTAGTGCTTAGCGGCAAGACAAGCCCGCTCATAACGAGTGGCGAGCTGTTCGAGGGCGCGAAAGTCCCGCACCTCCTCGCGATGTATAGCGAGCTGCACCCGCGACAACATGTTCCGCAGTGCGTGGTTGAGCTGCTCCTCCAGAGGCCAAGGCGGAGTTAGTCGGTCGAACATCGCCGCCAGACAAGTCAGATAATCCGCCACCGCTTCCTGCTCACCTTGAGTCCGCTTCATGATCTCCTCTCGCAGCGCGTACTGGAAATCCGTGGCTCCAAAGCGTGATCGCCACGCGGCCTCAAAGCCGGACCACGCGCGAAACTGAGCCTTGTTACGCCTGAACCACTGGAGCGCAATTCCCGACAAGAAAAACGGCAGACACTTAAACAGCTCTTCATCGGGGACAGGAACCAAGGCCCGCCCCTCCTTTAGCCGAACCAAAAACTCCTCGGCGTCATTTCCGCGCGCCCCCTTGAAGTTCAAATTCCAGCGGCGCATAACGTTGTACACGTCCTGCGCCGAAAACCGAGCCGAACGGGAGTGTCGATTCCCGTCACCCGGGCCCGTCAGAACGTCACCAGGGTCCGTCTCCGCCGGTGGAAGCTTCGCTCTTAGGTCCGCCAAAATTTCGGCGCTCACGCCCGTGGGAATCGCCTCAAGCCCCTCCCGGAGGGACTTCTCATAACGCACCAGTCTAGCCCGGAGGGTCGGCAAAATGCCCTCCGTAGACAAACCTCGCACACGCAACTGTTCCTGTGCTCCCTCCAACGAGAGGGCCTGCACCCACGCGTCGGGGTCCACCTCGCTCATTTCGAAGTGTAGCAAAGTCCGAACGGCAACTCTCCGCACGCGCTACCGATACGCGAGATACACCCGATAGGTGGGCGAAATATACAGCTCAACGATACTCCCGACCGCGGAATGGCCCCGTACGCTGGCACGCACGTATTTCCCGGGACGACACGATAATACAAATAATCACGAGAGATCCGAAATTCCAAGGCTCAATAATATCCGCGAAGTCTTACCGGCTCGATGAAGGTTTCAAAGTTTTCGTACAGGCGTTTATATTCCACCTTCCCCAATCACTCTCATGGATAGCGTTTGGCTCCGTTCACGCGTATAATGGTCACGACGATAAGCAAGCGAACGCTTGGCACAAGTACAGGGTGTATCAGGACGATACAGAGCGGTATGACGGGTTGCGCGTCTGCCGGCATCAGGGGCACGCTGCGTAGTCGTTAATTATATAAGCTGACATTACCGACTTATCGAGTAGGTCGCGCGCTTTTCTCTCTTAATTGTGAAAAAATATTGATAAAAACGTTAAGCGCGAACATTCTTGTATTAAAAATATCTTTATTTTTTAAATGTTTAATATTCAAATGAGAGTATACATATAGTGTTAGACAGAGATAACTTGCAAACATGAAGAATTTGTATAGT
>NW_011966504.1:4650-9690 GCF_000949405.1 Vollenhovia emeryi | reverse complement strand
ACATCGTCGCAATACAAAGCGCGAGATCGCCAAATCGCAGTTTACGACAAACAATAGACGCAAGCGCACAAGATCACCGCGCGCGCATCCGCGCTTTCCCGGTCACACCCTCTCAATGCGAGACAATACTATGCCTCCGATAACGACAATCAAAGGCCCCCATGTCTTTCTCTCGGGGCCCCACGTTGGGCGCCAAATCTTCCCGTAACGACTACGAACTCGGGCGCGGGGCCTCGACCCGTCGTCGCCGTCGTCGGAATCGACGTAGTCTGGAGCGCGACGTTCGCTCCCAGCCACCGGCCTCTGCCGGACTCCGTCCGCTCGAAATCGCGAAGCGAAACACCGAATTAATGGGCGCCAGGTGCGGAGAAGGCCGCACCACCTTATTTCCCGTATCGGGCGGACTCCGGCAGAATCGGCTATCCCGGCGGGGCCGACCAGCTCAGCCACTCTAACCTTGGCAGAGGGGCGCGGTTCTTACGCGGCAATAAGGCCCGTCGACATTACGGACCGGGTGACTCGGGTAAAGCTCTACGGGACGGGAAGGGTAAAATTAAAAGGGTGAGGTAACCTCAGAGCGGCACCAACGGTACATTTTTCATCATGGGCTACCCTTCCCCCCGATAACAATCACAGGACGGAATACGCGGCGGAGAACCGCCGAACGACGGAGAGACGTAGGACGCATGAACGGGACGACGTAAGGACGGGATCACGTAACGGGACAGAAGGGGGTCACGATACCGAGGACGGGAGGACGTGAGAGACGAAAGACGAAGAGGACGAAAGGACGCAAAGACGAAAAGACGCAAAAGACGGAAAGACGCAAAAGACTGAAAGACGCAAAAGACGGAAAGACGCAAAAGACGGAAGGACGCAAAAGACGGGAGTTTACGCGAAGTAGGCCGAGGGTCCACGGCACCCGGTATATGTCTCCATTCCGGCGCGACGCGCGGCACGCAGCAGCCGCATGGGTCCGCGCGTGATCACGTGAACGCCGCGTGCGATTCTGAGGCGCGCGAGACGCGCAACGACACGGCCCTACGGTACGCAACGCGAAGTACTCGATGCAATTAGACGGGACGCAACACGAATTTCCCCCAATACTCGCGATCTCACGGAACGCGACGCGAAATACACTGAGCGCTTAATTAGACGGCACTCGACACGAAATACACGGAACGCATGAGGAGACGGTACGCGACACGGAATGGCGGCCGAGCGGGCGCGAGGATGTAATCGCGCGAGCGGTACGAGACGGCGGGTCACCCGTAGGTGGCCCGCTACCTGGACACGGCGATCCCTGGTCCGCTGCGGAACGACGGTCAGCCGCTGGTCCCCTGGGTTCGGCTCGGCTCTCTCCAGCTCTCATTCCCCGGCTCCTTCAGCCACCAAGAACATCCGCTTCCGCTCGAGTCTGCCACCACTGTGTGTCCCCACGGCGCGCGCCCCGCGACAAGAAGCCCGCAGCGCGACGCTAGCGCGCCACCCCGCCGAGGCCCGCGACGGCGGGGAGATTCCGCCGCGCGGGCCTTATGAAATCGCGATTATCTATTAGTCGCCGCCCGATCTTCTAAATGTCCGAGGGGCCCTTTGGCCTAAGGCCCTTCAGACTTCCGGGGCTCGCCTGGCCAGGGCGAGCCAGTTCCTCAAGACGGCCTATGTCGGCGTTCTAGGCGCCGGGCTCCCGCCGGGCCGCCCCGCCCGCGGAGACCGATCTCATGAAAGCGCGAAAGAAAGAGGTGAGGTGGCTAAGCCGGTCGGTCAACGCCACGCGATCGCCAGCCGGAACGGGCACCCCTGTGCCACGTCACAACATACTTTACGGAGCGTTCAGGGAGCGTTCGAGGAACGTGTATGGGTATTCGAAACCGCAAAGAGTCAATGGAAAGTCATTGGAGTGTCTAAGAAGCGTTAAATCTCTTCATTTACGCTTCTTTGACGCTGCGAGAAGCTTTCAATTTTCATCAGGGATAATACTATGACAAGCTCGTACGTCTTGTCTTGTCAAATTCTCGTAGGCAACTGCCGTCGTTTGGTCGCATAAGCGACTGTTTCGCCACAATTGGCGCCACTGTGAGAGTATCGAATCTATATCGATCAAATTGATTCTCGATCAGTTGATATGTCCAACATGCCGCACGCCTTGAAAGCTGGTGCTTTCAATAGTCAATTACAATTTAGTTTCGAGTGGTAATATACAGAACTTAGATATCGCACGCTTTACAATTCCTTTCGTCGTTTTAATGCTAACTACTCGGGTCAATCCGTCTGTTCCGGGATGCAGCTCCACTATCCTTCCTATATGCCATCGCATCGGAGGTGTATTCGCTTCCTTCAAAACCACCATATCTCCCATTAATATTTCTCGCTTCGCTTGATGCCACTTACCGCGCTGCTGGAGATGAGACAAATATTCTTGACTCCAACGAGTCCAGAAATGTTACTTTGTTTGTGTCAATAATTGATATCTGTTCAATCTATTGGTTGCCAAATCTGCTAGATCATGCTCAGGCAGCGCAGTCAGTGGTTCCCCTATTAAAAAATGTCCTGGTGTTAACACCAACAAATCAGATGGATCAACGGATAAAGGACATAACGGCCGCGAATTGAGACATGCCTCAATTGACGCGAGAAGCGTGTAGAGTTCCTCAAATGTGAATAATCTTTCGCCCATTATTTTGCGCAAATGAGTCTTTACAGACTTGACGCCTGCCTCCCATATACCTCCAAAATGTGGAGTGTATGGAGGAGTAAAGTGCCAACGTATCGATTGAGCTGCTAAAAACTGCCCGATCTCTCTTCGATACTCGTTGTTTTTCACTAATTTATTGAGCTCTACTATTTTATTACAGGCTCCCTGAAAATTAGTCCCGTTGTCTGAGTATAAATCAGATGGTATGCCTCTACGAGAAATAAATCTACGGAATGCATTCATGAATGCCATCGTTGAGAGATCGACAGCCAGCTCCAAATGTATAGCTTTACTAGTGAAGCACACAAACAAACAGAGATACGCCTTTGTGGACTTATTCCGTCCCAATTTTATGCTAAAAGGCCCCGCATAATCCACGCCACATTTAAGAAATGGACGTGCTACAGTTACCCGATCCCTCGGTAAATTTCCCATTAATTGGTCACATGATTTCGGTTTGCTACGGAAACAGACAATGCAACTTTTAAGTATTCGCTTGATGGCTATCCTGCCTGCAAGAGGCCAGTAAGCATTTCGAATGGATGCCAATAACATCTGGGGACCCGCATGTAATAACCTGTAGTGTTCATGACGAATGATTAATTCCGTTAATCTATGTTTAGTAGGCAAGACAATAGGGTGTTTCCGGGAGAATGATACAACTGAATGCTCTAACCTACCTCCTACTCGAATAACATTGTTCTTATCGAGAAATACATTTAATGTATGAAGTTTACTTGAGCGATGAATTTCGCGATTGGATCTAATTGTAAGATCTGCTAGCTCGCGACCAAAAGTTTCTTGTTGCATCAACTTTATAAGGATCATCAGTGATTCATTACGCTCCGCAACAGTTACCTGTCCATACCGAGATTCGAGTTTGTTTCTTGTATTATGCGCAAATCGAGCACAATACGCTATTACGTGAATCAATCTGGTCAAGGATGAATATCTTTCAAAAATGTTAAACCCATCCGACAATACCGCGAATGCCAAGGTCCGTCTTTTTTCTTCAGGTATCTCCGCTACGACAGGTATATTCAATTCGGGACGTTCTTCATCGGCTTCAGTTATCCAATCAGGACCCTGCCACCATAATGTGGAATCAATTAGTTGATGTGGTTCCACCCCTCTAGACACGATGTCAGCGGGGTTGTCCTCAGAAGATACATATTTTCACGTTCCATATTTAGTTAATTCCTGAATCTTAGCAACCCTGTTTCCGACGAATGTCTTCCATCGACTGGGGTCACCGCACAGACTTCTATATAACACTAGACCGCTAACTCCCTTATATTCGTGCATAAAAGTTGGTTCCAAGCATTATGTATTACATAGCGATCATGTGACGTGATCACGTGATGATTCCGGTAATATGGCCGATGCATTACCACATGTGATACCGAGGATACCGAGTGATTCGTGTCTCGATATACACGGGATATAAATTAATATTTACTATGACGGTGCGTTGTTGCATTATAAATTGCAAAAGTACAAAGCGGAACAAAAACTTAGAGATAACATATCATAGGTAAGTGCAATCAATTTAGCTTTATATCTATTTAACTGTATTATATAGAAGTAACCTTATATTTCATGCAAGCAAACTTATATCTTAACAATTATCACATGATTCATTTCCTTTTCTATTCTGTGTGTTACATCTTATAAACTAATTTTAGATTTCGACATTTAAAAATGAGAAAATCATGAAGTACTGGATCGCGGCCACGGGGCGAGATAATTGGATTCCATTTACAGATGCTCGAATATGCAGTTTGCATTTTATAGATGACGATTATAATACAAACAGCAATCGAAGAGATTTAAAACCGAATACAATACCAACACAACATATCATGCAAAAATATTACAATTATTCCAAGAAGATATTGCAAATAAAATTAATAAATGTAAGTATATAGAATATTAAATTATAAACAGTAGTACGCGTGTAATAGTAAGCAAAGTAAATAAAGCGTTTATTACAGATGATTCAACGAACAATATTGTGGACGAAGAGGTGACTAATGAGACACCCACTGGTCATGGCGCAGCAATGTCAAAAGGTATGTAGGAACTTCTTAATCTAATTTACTTTGTTCTGTGATTTAATGAAACATTTAATACGCGTGTAATAGTAAGCAAAGTAAATAAAGCGTTTATTACAGATGATTCAACGAACAATATTGTGGACGAAGAGGTGACTAATGAGACACCCACTGGTCATGGCGCAGCAATGTCGAAAGGTATGTAGGAACTTCTTAATCTAATTTACTTTGTTCTGTGATTTAATGAAACATTTAATACGCGTGGGTAATTATTTAGATTAACACAACCAC
>NW_011966504.1:0-4555 GCF_000949405.1 Vollenhovia emeryi | reverse complement strand
ATTGGAGGTGGGTGTGTTAATCTAAATAATTACCATTTTTTATATACTAATTTATTTCTTAAAAGTAATTAATGAATTAATTATAATATATTACAGGTTCAAACTGCAATAATCTTCTGGAAAATAAAAAATTACAAAGAATAATAGAAGATCTAAAAATATCACAGGAAATACGACTAAATCAGCAGGCAGAGATGTTTCATACTTTAATGCATAATGATAAAACAGTATTCAAACAAAAAGTGGCGGCAGTTGGAAAGAAAAATAAAATTTTAAACAAAACCATAAAACGAAAGAAAAATAATATCACTAATTTAAAAACTGCATTTAAGTCGTTAAAAAACAAAAAGATTTTGGAAAACGATGCTGTGTTAAAATTAAACAGCGACTACGGTAATTTACTACTTCCTTTATTAAAAAATGAAAAGAGGAATAAAAATACAACTCCACATGGACGACGTTATACCGAAGAGGTAAAACGGTTTGCAATTACTATGCACTATTACTCTCCAAGGGCTTATGACTATTGTCGGTTAGCATTTGTTTGTTTTCTTTCTTATCTAATCAAATATCCCAGTAAAGATAAATAACATTTCTACTTATTAATAATTAAGTTGTTCTTTTAAATTATTAATAACATTATAAATTTTTCTAGTGGAATTTAACAACTTAAACAAGGTGAAAAAAGAGTTCAAGACTTTAAGGGTAGAACCTTTTTTGAACATCTTATACATATATAGTAGTCATAGTTTTCTAATAAGTTTCAAAGTTTTATTTTTATTTGGAAATTTATATTACATAGAAAAATTTATAAATCACATATCATAAAAACTATACAAATCAATCTTATACTAATTAGATTAATTGCTTCTTTACAATTTTTCTTATGAAAGCATGAATTAATTCTTTGTAAAACATCTTTATTGTATACAGGGTGTCCCTATAAGTGGCCACCCCCTTTTCATCTCACAAACCGTAGGAGATAGACATAACAAATATATCAAATTAAATGGTTTTCATTGAACTTTATTGTGAGCATAGTGATTGCTTATAAAAATTATCTATGTTACAGAATAGAGTAGTATGCATTTCCGTCTTCTAACAGATAATTTTTAGAAGCAATCACTATGCTCACAATAGAGTTCAATTAAAACCATTTAATTTGATATTATATTTGTTAGGTCTATCTCTTTTAGGTGACATAAAAAGGAGTGACCACTTATTGGGGGACACTCTGTATATTTATATACGAATTTGTTGTGTTTGTGTTTTTTTCATTCTAATTTTTGCATGTGATATTGGTGTTGTTACGAACTTTACTATCACATATGCTAATGCTATTATGATGTTGCTTTGCTTGTTTGCATTAAATAACAATTAATGCATTAAATAACAAGGAGAATGTGCATTGTACTAAATTGTAATAATAATCTCCTAATATTATTTAAGATATAGTATTGCTGTCATAAAAAAGTATTTGTGATCCGATTTTATATTTGTAATTGTCTCGAATTAAATGGAAGATGCTATGTAACTATACAAAACAGTCTATTAGCATCTGAAAGTAAACTTGTGTAACGATGCACCCCGATAAACGCATCGTTCCCGGCAAGCGCCGGATGCCGCCGAATACCGGGCGAAGGGTGAGCGCACGGGGCGCTCACCGCGTAAGCACATCACACGACGCGCTCGCGGGCGAACCGATCGCCCGCGGGACCAACCGAGCACGCCCGAACCAGCGAGACACACGTGGCGCGCTGTCACCCGGCCGCGCAAACACGCTACCCCGACCCGTCTACCCCTACCCGCCGAAAATTGCTAAAAAGCAATAACAATTGGGGGTAGACGGGTATAAAAAACGGCACCGAAGCCGAAAACGACAGATTCCGCGACCGCCTAGTTCCGATCACAACGAAGCCCGCTCCGAATCCTATCCGCAAAAGCCTGCTCGAGAAGCGCTGATCCGAGGTGAGGAGCAACTCGCCTCTGCCGGGAGTTCACGGCTCAGCCCTTGCCGCCGCAGTCTTACGCAATCCTACTCTCGATTCCGGTGGATACAGCGAGGCGAGGTGTTACTCGCCCCCAGCGGGTTTTACCGCTGTCCACCGGGCATCGAGTCCAGAACGCCCCGGCGTGCCCGGACTGAGAGGGAGGTGAGGAGTGACTCGCCCCCGCCGGTTGTTACCGGCATCCGGCGCGTCCGCACCGAAACCACCGAACCAACACCCACGGAGTCTCACCGCGAGGGGGGGAATACCGAGCCGTCGATTTACCGCGCCAGGCCCTTTAAACGGCCCGGACGCCCGCCGCCGCACGTCGAAGCCGCGACGTTGTCAAGCACCGCGTGGCTCTTTAAACCACCGCGTGGCCGGCCCCGTCCCGCCCCGCGCCGCGCACCGTTACCCTCGCTCGCGGGCCGCGAAGCCGCGTAAACACGCGCTGTAAATACCGCCCATCTCCGCGCGCGTAAGAACGCATCTGTACACATCAACCATCTCCGTTGTAAAATACCGATCATCTTCTAAAACTCCATTGTAAAATACCGATCATCATTCTAAAACTCCATTGTAAAATACCGATCATCTTCGCACGCGTAAACCCGCGTTATAAACGGCTCCTCGCCGAAGTGTAAATACTCATTTATCTGTGCCTAAATAAATCCGTTGTTTCGTCAAACTATCGTAATTATTGTCGTGCCCTGACTCTGCCGCGAACTCCTGCCCGGCGAGCTAAGTCCGGTTCGCAAATTAACACCAACGGAGAGTCGTTTCACTTGAAACAATCTTAAGTACAAAATCAAATTATAAATAATATAATCTTTCTTGTGAAAATATTTAACTGTAATTATGTATTTGTTAATCTATTTTATATTTTATAAAAAATAATTTTATATTAAATTTGTAATGTATAATATATTTCAGTAACATAATTGTAATTACAAAATAGTGTTTTTTGAATTTTTAAAATTGCAGTTAATTTCACAATTAAGATTGCAAAAAATTGTAAAGATGTTATAAAGAGAGGTTACATTTACTGGGATTTTTATTTTTCATGTAATGTTTGGAATGTATTTAATTTATGATTTAATTTTTACAGGACAATATTTAAATTACCACATTCATCAGCTATAAGAAATTGGAATTCTACAGTTGATGCACAACCCGGTTTTCAATCGCATGTTCTAAACGCTTTAGAGGCACTCAAAGAAGAAGACAAAGACTGCTGCTTAATATTTGATGCTATGGCTATACGTCAGCAATTATTGTGGGATCAGCAACAGCACAAATATGTTGGATATTGTGATTACGGCAACGGTATAAATGTAGAAAATACAGATACAGAAAGTACAGAAGCACTTGTCTTTATGCTAGTTTGTTTGAGAGGTGTCTGGAAATGGCCTATTGCGTATTTTTTTAAACACAATATGACGGCTATAACATTGGCCGAATTAATCAAAACTGCCCTCACATTATCTGCACAATCAGGTTTGAAAGTACGAGCAGTTACATGTGATGGCGACAGTGTAAATTGTAGTGCTCTACAAATTTTAGGAGCAAGTATTTTTGTAGACGATATTACTAGTATGAAAAATTTTTTCCCGCATGTTACCATGCAGCATAAAGTGCGAGTGCTTTTGGATCCATGTCATATGGTCAAATTAGCGCGAAATGCACTCGCAGATTACAGAGAATTTAGAAGTAGTGAAGGTTCAATTAAATGGGAATACATAAATGAATTGTATATTCTTCAAAACAGATTAACTTTTAAACTAAAAAATCGCTTAAGTAGCCAATGTATAAATTGGAAACAGAACAAAATGAAAGTTAAGTACGCAGTTCAAACTTTAAGTGCATCTGTGGCTAATGCTATTCAATTTCTAAAAGACGAAGGACTTGAACAATTCAAAGATAGCGAAAGCACAATAGTCTTCATTCGAAAAATTGACAGATTATTTGATTTTTTAAATTCAAGAAGTCCTTTTATTGTTAGTAAAGGATTTAAAAAATCAATTACTCCGAATGATATACCATATTTAAGAAATATGGTTGAAGAATATACAAAATATTTATTTTCATTGGAAAATAAAGAAGGGAAACTGTTACTACGTACTAATAGAAAAACTTTCATTTATGGTCTTGCCATAGCAGCAAAATCTGTTTTGGATGTAGCTGAAGACTTATTTGCTGAAAATAAATCATATAAATATATATTGACATATAAATTCTCACAAGATCATGTAGAATTATTTTTTTCTAAAATTAGAGGTCGTCATGGATTTAATAATAATCCTAACGTCTTACAGTTCAAATATGCAATGCAACAACTATTATTACATAATGATATAAAAAACTCCATAAATGGAAATTGCATTGAATTTAATACAAATGTATCTGACTCTGTTTTTCAAATCACGTGGAAAAAAAGTAAACAATCTATATTTGATGATTTAATTGATAATGAAAATCAGGATGAAGATGAAATTGAATCAATGTCTTTATCAAAACCTTCACCAATAGAAAAATTAAATGAGTATATTTTATACTATATATGTATG
>NW_011966503.1:13605-17648 GCF_000949405.1 Vollenhovia emeryi | reverse complement strand
TTTTTCCATCAAGTGGAATAAATGCGTGACATTTTTGGATACTGGGAATGGCCGGTGTAGCTTTAAATCGTTTGTTAAGATGCGCGATCATTTTTTATGCGCTTGTTTACTATAAAAATGTATAATTTAGTGTAATAATTTAGTGTAATAAGCTGGTGGTGCCAAGAACGATGCAGCAAGAAGTTATTCTACGGGCACACGAACGCGGCCATTTTGGATGGAGAAATACGAAATACCTACTACAACAAGAATACTGGTTTCCACGAATGCGCCTCAAAGTCCAGCAAGTCATCAAGAATTGTATCCGCTGTTTGTTGGCGGAGAAAAAGTACGGCAAAGGCGAGGGGCTACTACAACCTATAGACAAAGAAGATCAGCCACTTGAAACATACCATTTAGATCATCTGGGCCCTATCCCTTCAACGAAAAAGAGCTATGCACACATCCTGGTGGTGATTGACGCATTTTCCAAATTTGTGTGGCTCTACCCAACAAAATCTACAACGTCCGACGAAGTAATCACTAAGTTGAAGAAGCAAGCTACGGTGTTTGGGAACCCCAGACGCATTATAACCGATCGTGGAACAGCGTTCACGTCGAACGCCTTCCGTGAATACTGCGAGGAGGAAGACATTAAGCACGGCCTTATTGCTACTGGCATTCCGCGCGGCAACGGTCAAGTTGAGAGGATGAATCGGTCAATCATCGCAATACTTACCAAGCTATCTATGGAGAAACCAGCCGAATGGTACAAGCATGTGGATCGAGTGCAACAATTCATCAACGCATCGTACAACCGGAGCATCGGAACGACACCATTCGAAATCTTAGTTGGACGACACATGCGATTGAAAGACGACTTACAGATACGTGATCTACTCCACGAATTCACTCTTGATACATTTAAACAAGACCGAGTCGAGCTCCGAAATGAAGCAAAGAAGAATGTACTTAAAATACAAGAAGAAAACCGACGAACTTACAACAAAAAACGCAAACCGCCTACTAACAAGGGGAACCCGGCAGTCTGTAGTCACCGATTTTAATCTAGTTGTGTGGGTGTGTTGTACTCACCCAAACTTATTTTCTGCTAAAGCCGTAGGGTACACTATTCAGGCGTTCTCGAGGAAATAACAATAAACGGTAATTATGCATAAAAGCGACTTCCTCTCCGATTTGCTTTGTTACGTCCGCTTTTTGTGGGGACGCGTGTCTCGCTGGGAGACAAGGAAAAATGAGAGAATATGTTGGGTGGTTAGTTAAATGAGTAGAAATACCTTGGTTGGAACTAAACTATATTATATAAAAACAAAAGATGTATGTACAAAAGAGAGAGAGAGAGGGGGGGAAGGAAAAGGGGCTTAGAGGAGTGAGGGCATGTCCTTGGTGGTTCGAAGCGGTTTCCTGGCCCGTCTGCTGATTCGGACCTTCTGCGGGAGGGCTTCGATGCGGACTATGCAGGGTCTCGTCCTCCTCGGGGAGAGGGTAGCCTTGGGGGCCTTCGGTCCAGGCGGGGGCCTTGTGTCCTGTCCTGGAGCCTGGGCAGGAGGATGCTGTTGCAGGTGCCGCCGTCGGAGGCCTGGGTGCTGGGGTGATGGGCGGACGCGGGGCCCATGCCCTAACTGGGCAGGGGTCAGGGGAGCTTGGATAGGAAGGGAGGGGTGGTCGCCCGGTTGAGGATGATTTCCCGACTCCAGCAGGGGGTTGGGGTAGGGTTATCCTTATCAGGGGCTGTGGATAAGGGGGAGGAAGCGAGAGAGAGGATTTTGGAGGCTCTGTAGGCCTATCAAAAATCCTGGGGTCAAAGACCCCAGGGGTAGCGTACGCTCTCACTAATCGGCGGAGCTGGACTAGACGTCCATCTCGTCGCGATCTGTCCATTTCTGGGAGTGCCTGCGGGAAGCATCTCGAATTAGCAGTGTTATAAAGTGGGGGAAGCAATGCATGCTGTTAGTCATAATGGTGACTAGTGCTAATTTACTATTAATTAATATAAATCCCTTAAATCGGCACTCAGAGAAAGGTAATTGTTTCAACGTCGCGGGGGGGGGGGGTGAAGTGAACTGAGACTTCAGACGCTGTCTTTGTGTAGAATGCTCAGATGGATTCTTCGATTATAATAATCGATTCATTGCCGTCATCACTGCATTCTTGGCAACTTCTGATTGATATAATTGTAGTAGGGAAACCCGAGAGTGAGTAATTTGACTGCGGTTAACCTTAATCTGAAAATGGACCGAGTAAGTGGCAAATCAAAAGTGATTACGTTAACTACTTCATCAGACCGAAAGAAATAACTAAAGTTAATAGTAATTTGAGAATGTGAGAGCGGTAAGTTTTCGCTGTGTGCCAATCTTAGAATGAGATTCCGTCTGTTCGAGGGTACCCTGTGAAATTGCCCCTGGAACGACTGGGAACTGAGGTTGGTTACGACGGAGAAGGTCCCCCTTTCTTTTGCGGGGTTCAGACCAGGTGACTGGTGTTGACGACGTGGAGGAGATCGGTGAGGACTGGCGGCTCAATGCCAGTTCGAGGAGAGGTGGTGGTTTCCCGCCGGAGGAACGCCGTTACGAAGGCGCGCAACCGATGGAGGAGAACCGGAGGAACGCCGATGGAGGCGCGCAACCGGAGGCGGAAAATCGGAGGAACGCCGATGGAGGCGCGCAACCGGAGGCAGAAAACCGGAGGAACGCCGATGAAGGCGCGCGACCGGAGGCGGAGGATCGGAAGAACGCCGATGAAGGCGCGTAACCGAAGGCGGAAAATCGGAGGAACGCCGCTGAAGGCGCGCAACCGCAGATGGGAGATCGGAGGAACGCCAGTATAAAGGCGCGCAACCGCAGGTGGGGATAAGAAATGAACAAGAGAGAACTAGAAAGAGATAGGAATATTGGTAGAGGAAGAGAGAGAGATATAATAGAGACAGAGATGAGCGTCGTCGTCGAGGAGGTGGTTTCCTGGTGGTCGTTGTTACGGGCCACAGAGTTTTGCACACGCGGTAGAATCTCGCACTAACGGGATGCCGACTTAGCCTATGGTGACCGCTGGTTGAACACTTTAACTTACGTCGAGGATCGCGATGTGGTCTATTATAATGAACACTCCAGGAGCCAGAGCTTATACCTTTCGTCGGGCAGAGGTTCGTTCTGTGCAGAGCTCAGAGAACTGAATGCTATTTCGGGCTCCGCTGGCCCGGCTTATATACTGTCAGTTTATGGGGCAAGTGCGGAAGTGGTGATGGGCGGGGGCCCTTCGATCATTTTCCGATTTTATTAATTTGTACTCGAATTAGTACTCCGACTAACTCGAGTCTAGATTAGCTTAAAGTGGGGCCTCCGCTCGTCATTTTCCCGCTTACTCCTGATCGACTGCATTTTGCATTCCCGAATAATTAATGCGCATACCAATCTCGCGTTTTTGTGCATAGAGTTCCGCTATGCCGCGCCGAAGTGCGTAAACACGGAACATTCTGGAATATCGTTGCTACGATATTAAAAGTGTTAATTTCCCATGGTCTGAACGCGCGGTTTGCCGCGGCGGCTTGAAGTGGAGGCGCGTAGCGCCCCCGTACGTGGCTGAGATCAACGGTTCGTGTGGAGGTAGCTCCGTTCTTGCGAACCGCTGATGTCAGCGTTTTAAAGCTTATTCCTTAATAATTAACGCAAACTGTTCGGATTTCTTTTATTAGGGCGAAAGCGGAGGCGCCAAAGGTCGGCCTGTTACAGTGGTTGCCTCGGCTGTCGCGTAATTAATCCAGAAACGATAGTAGAGAAAATAAGAATAGAGAACGTATGAGAGCACGTGCTGCGCGCGTGCTACGTGCCGCGTCGCGCCGGTGCTATCTATCGGGTGGGCGATCATTAATGCTTCTCGAATAGTGGCGTCTGACGAAAAATAATTCGTCGGACGTAACAGCTTTATTTTTAAATATGTTGTTGGGGATGTCTTCCCGAGTCATTTCATATATATTATATAAGGGCCGGACTCAAATAGTTTCGGAGATACAGGCTGAGAAAGGATACAAATAATAAATATATGGTAAT
>NW_011966503.1:0-2564 GCF_000949405.1 Vollenhovia emeryi | reverse complement strand
CAAAAAAAATCTTTGTTTTCGCTAATGCTCTAGCTATAACCTTAAGATACGGTGAGCAACAAGGATAGAATAATACCTGCCAGGGCCCTTTTCAGGATCGTATCCAGGAAAGGCGCATACGAACTGGCGTACATTATTTATATTGTAAATAGAAATGGCCTATGAAAGAAAATGTTCTAATAAAAGTAATTAATGTAATTACTTTTGCTCCAACGTATAAAAGTATTTACGTGTTATTCGTCAACACTGCGAATTTTTCAATGTCACAACGACTTTGCACTAATACACGTACAAAAATCCTGTGATTGGTCAGAATAAAAACATGTCGGATGCGCAGTACGGATTGGCGCGAACGTGAAACAAAAGAGCGAGTGCCCATACTGGTTATACTGTGGTGTTAGTACAAAGTCGGTGTGACATGGAAAAATTCGCAGTGTTGACGAATAACGCGTAAATACATTTATACGTTGGAGCAAGTAATTACATTAATTACTTTTATTAGAACATTTTCTTTCATAGGCCATTTCTATTTACAATAAATAATGTACGCCAGTTCGTATTAGGGATGGGCGATGTTCTTCGATTAATCGGAGATGTCGATTCTTTAATTCAAATAATCGATTATATTTTATCGATTTTTTTGTCGGTCGATTAATTGATTTTCGATTTTTATGAGACAAATCGAAATAATTATACCTATCTTTTCTACACGAGGCGGCTTCTGGCGCAGCCTACAATAGCCAATCAGAGATTATCTTTTTTGCGTCACCAAATGCGTTTAGAAGTGCGTTCCGTTTCACGCATGATGCGCATAATGCATCATTTAACCTTATTTAACATTCGGTGTTTATGCCATGCAGTACAGCATCATTTAAGAACAAGGATAAATGATGCATTATGCGCATTATGCATAAAACGGAACGCACCTCAGAACACACAACAGTTGATTTACTAGATTATGTTACTAGATTTTATCGCGATACGCGTCATGGGACGTCGCCCTAATAGCGTTTTCGATTTGCTGACTCGACCCGACTCAGGGTCGGGTCGAGTCAGATCTCAAGTTCGATTTAAAACTCGATGTCTTTAGGAACGCACTCAGTATCATGACGGAAGGTGTGTCTTCTAACCTATTACTGAAAGTTGTTTTTCAGCTCGTATTGTATAACAATGAGTAGATTAGGTAAGAAACTTGTACTATGTTAGTAATTACTGTTAATTATAAAAAAAACAAAGGTATATACAATATTAACCCAGCAAACATAGAACATTGCGCAATATTGTAGCTAACATTACAGCAATATTATAACATTGCCGCAACGTTGTTTCAATGTTCTGTGTTTGCTGGGAATACACCATATCGCATAATGCATAAGTTTTGATTGTAACAAAAAATCATAAATGATAATTTTTACAGAAAAGAACAAGACAAATATGAAAATTTGTCGCGATGAAAATGGAAAAATTATAAAAACGGCTGAAGGGATTCTATATGAATATGTGGATAACGACGGTAAACATTTTATTTAAAATATTGTAAAATTAATAATATGCTTTATCGCCAATGAATTTCCACTGCTGTAGTATCAAAAATATATAACCATTTCTTTCCTCAGGAAATACCACATTAAAATTTCTACGGACAACAAATCCATGCTGTAACGAATCATCATCAACAGTTGAAAGTGGTAAGTGATTTGTGTGCGTATTGCTATGCGAAAAACTTTGAACAATATTGCATTACAATAGAAATATTGCATTTGAGATAACGATGAAGCAATTTTATTCCAGAGAACAGAATGCCATGCAGTACAGCATCATTTAAGAATGAAGAATCTGTTCAGGAAGAAAATGATTCACATGGAATTTTATGGACAGATAATGAAAGCAAAAAATTACTAGAATTATATTTCGAAAATATTAGACAAATAGGTCCATTTGCCACATTCAAAAATAAGAAATGTATGTGGGAATTTATAAGTAATGAAATCACAAAAAAATTTGGAACTTTTCGTTCGTCCATGCAGTGCGAATACCGATATAAAAATATGTTAAAAAGAAGAAATGCTGCAAAGAAAAAAAACAAAAAATCGGGGAATGAAAAATGTAATATCGACTTTGAAGAAGAATTTGAATTAATCAATAGTATCGACGATAGCATCGAACCTGACGTTTGTTTTGGTATAGGCCAATGTACTATTAAAAAAAGAAAAATAGACGCTTTGAGCAGCGAAGATGAAGGTGAGAGGAAAATTCAGAAACCTTCAAACATTTTTGCACTGTTACAAGATATTAATAACGAGAAAGAAAAGCAGAAAGAGCGTCGGCATAAAGAAAAGATAGAAGTTCTTCGAGAATTATTTTCCACAATTAAAAAATAAATTATATTTCAAGTAATACTTTTTATATGCAATAACTAAAGTTTATATTATAACAGTAAGCTTTTCCATAAGTATATATATATGGGCAAAACTTAAAATCTATATTATACAGGGTGCTACGCAATATATTGACTTCCGGTCATGGGAAGGTAGAGGGGACTAAGACAAACAGAAAAGTATTGT
>NW_011966502.1:5188-17638 GCF_000949405.1 Vollenhovia emeryi | reverse complement strand
CAATTATAGTTCGAAAGATTTAATCTTGAGTAATCTTATTAGCTTTCCTTATAATGAATTTAATCTAAAGTTAACGAAATATAAAGAAAATAATGAAATAAACTTTTTTAAGTTTAAACAAGAAACGTAGAAAACATATAATTTTCTTTATAATCAACTAAAATCTAAAACAAAAAAAACGAAGAAAACAATGAAATAAACTTTTTTAAGATAAAAAACATAGTAAATGTGATTAGTCGGTATCACAGTTATGGCATACATAATACTGATTTCCAGCAGTGCACTTCTCATGAGCCCAGTTCTTACAATCGACATACTGGATCCACTTTTCTCCAGGCTTGCTCTTACTATAAGAATCAATACATACCAAACAGAAACAATCTTCATCCACAGAGGATGTATCCTGAGACAGAGTGTCTTTTCTTTTGATATGTGTTGTGTTTCTTTTCTTGTTATTTGCACTTTTCGTCTTTTCATTTTCTTTATCAACAAAATTCTTTAATTTCTTTTTTGATTGTGCTTCCTTCTTTTTGTCCTATTTTTCTTCGAATTCTTTTTTTATAATTTCTTTTTCAGGACTATCAGTGTAAATTGCCGTGTATCTTTTTTTCCTCCCTCTGTTTGTAACTTTTCTTTCAGAAGCTTTTGGGAGAGACCTAACTACTTCCGGGGAAAAACAACATTACTGGTCGATGGTGTATTTTCAGATAGTGCACTTGTCAGTATATCGCGTTTAGAAATCACTTCTTCCAATGCTTTAGTTGAAAAGTCTTGCTGATTTTTGGCAGTCTTATCGTAGGCTCTTTTTTCTGTTACGACCTTACCTCGTAATGAATCTTGAAAAATCTCATGGTGGTCTTGAGTTTCAGTCAGCATATCAACAGGATTTAAAGGATTCTCATTTACTGTTTCGATAGGAGTATTAGGATTTGGTCTGTCCGTTACGTACGACGGAGCAAAATCAACTTCAGTAAATAAATTGCGATTAAATGGGGATATTCCAGTATTTGTGAAACCGGCTTGAATGTTGGATGGAGTTACTGCCAATGGAAAAGCGGTAGCAACGATACTAGGAATATCATATATTTTCATAGTTTTTCCTGGATTGTTGTGGATCCAAGCATTACTAGCAGTGTTAATGGCTTTCTTAAGTGGCCCATATACAGATCTATCAAGCGGCTGGAGCTTGTGTGTGCAATGTGGAGGAAATGATAAAAGAACGATCCCATTCTCCTTGCAAAAGTCCAGAGATTTTATATTGACATGCGATGAATGATTGTCAATCAACAGTAATACCTTGTGAGATGGAGAAACATTTGAATATTTTTGAAAATGTTGCAAAAAAACTAAGAAATTATCCTCCTGCATCCAGCCTGATGGATTTGCAGCACCAACACAACCAACAGGTCCACCAATTATAAAATGATCTTGGAATTTAACTCTTGGAAATAAGAACGTAGGCGGTAGAGTGTTACCCAAAGCATTTACAGCAGCAGGTACTGTAACAAGCATTCCACGTTCAACTGAGGTTATGGCTCCTACTTGTCGTACTCCACGTTTGGCTACTATTCTGTTAGGTTTGTGAACTGTCGTAACTCCAGTCTCGTCCATATTGTAAATATCTTGTGGCTCAAAATGATGACGATCTAAGACTTTTTCTAAATTATCGTAAAAAGCTTCAACATTTGTTCGATTGAAACTTGTAGCTGTGGCCAAACTGGTTGCTTGGGCCGCTCTTACTGACAATTCGGCATTTCTTGTCATAAAGGAACGAAACCATTCTTCTCCGGCTATTTTGTTTTCATCCCAGGTATTTGGTCTGGCAAGATCATACTTTATAGCTAACTCAAATGCCAATTTTCTTACTTCTTTTTTTGTAAGTCCAAAATATATATCAGCGCAACGGATTAAATATTTTGATAGCTCTCTTTCCTGTTCTTGAGTGAAAACTTTATTATGAGCTTTATAACCCATTTCTACAGGAAGATTTATATTATCAACAGCAGCTTCCTTTTTCTTTTATATCTTGATAGAGACACATGACATAAATTGTATTTTTTTGTTGCCGATCGTACTGACATCCCCCTATTTTTTATATCTTCATACGCCTCCATATAACAGGTTATGTCATGTTCTGCTCTCTTTGTTAAACGTTTACGTACGCGTGGCATCTACAAAACAAGATAATCAATTTAATATACAAATAGTTTAATATACAAAACAAAATAATCAATTTTATATACAAGTAATTACGAGCAATTTAGACAGTATTTTAAAGACAAAGGAATCATTCACAGTGCCCCATATACCGCTGAGCAGAATAGACGAATTGATCGAGAGAACAGGTCAATCGTGGAAGGTGTCCGGACCATGTTGCTTGCAGCCAACCTTCAACCTGGACTATGGGCAGAAGCTGTTAATACTAGCATATATACTCTAAACCGAAGACCACGAGAGTTGGATAAGAAACTACCATACGAGTTGTGGTCAGGTAAAACAGCTACACTCAATCATCTACGCAAGTTTGGTTCTGAGGTGTATGTTCACGTCCCAAAACAGTTTAGATCCAAATTTGAAAACAAATCAAAGAAGATGACTCTCGTAGGCTACGATAGAGATAGCTCAAATTACAGAGTGCTCGATCCAAGTACATCAAAGTTCACCATAACTCGAGATGTTGTATTCAACGAGAGCAACAGCAGAAATCAGGACGAGGAATCCAGCGCTATCACCTCTCTGTATGAAATATGTGACACCCAAGAAACTGTAAATGCTCAAATCGAAGAAGAGGACGACGAACAGACAGAGGCAGAGGGAAACAACGTCGATGGAATCGAAGATAACACGAATAATCAAGAGTCTCAAGAACGAGTGCTTCGAGATCGAAGTACACTGCATCCTCTTGTTCGCTTCGGTGAAGATCATTATCTGGCATGTGCAGCAATGGTTACAGAAGAGCCTCAATCCTATGTGACGAAGGCGACAGGGGAGGCGCAAGCGCGAGAGAGAACGCACTACCGGGTGCGAGCGAGCGATCGATAGCGGCGCGGTTGCCACGTCGACGATAGCCGGCAACGCCGCGCCTGCCCCCGCCGCCTCTACCCGCGCGCCTGCATCCGGGGGGTATAAAAGCCCCTCCGGAGCAGGCGATGAGAGTCAGTCTTCGCTCGGAGCTCCGAGCGACGACAACCGGCAGTGGGTACCTCCATTGCGGTATACGCCGATTTCACGGGTGCTCCTGTCCGTCGGCGATATACCATACCGGAGCACACGACAGGTGGAGGCGCTGCTCCGTCGTGTGCCCCAGCCCCACAGTAACGTACAAGAAACGGGGTGTTGCCCGATGTACACATGTTACTATTCCCGTACCGGTCTCCTGTATTCGTCCCTGGCTCCGTTCTCCCCGTGACCACGGGCACCTCCGTGTTTCGAGGGGACGGAGTATCTCCGCAGTAACGTACGCATAACGAGGCGCTGCTCGGGCGTGTCCCTAACCTATATCCGGCTCCGTTTTCCGTCTTAGCATCAGGGACACTCGTGATTTGACGGAGCGGAGTAACGCACGCACGAGGTACTTCTTGGCGTGCTCCTGTCCTGACCAGATCCTTTTCCTGTTCCTGACCGGTGTTAGAGTTTTGGGGGGAAATATTCGGGTGGGAAAACAATTTCCAATTAATTCTAGTATTAAGCTCCGTAGAAGTAATCCCGTTACTTTTCTCCCTTACAGACCAGAGGATCCTGCATAAAACCACCCTCCACGATTGTTTCCCAGCGCGATCCAGTGTTACACAATATTAATATCGTTATACTAATTATCAGCTTAAATATTCCGGTACATTATCTTTAGTTGTTCACTATCTCGTTTCCGCTTATACCATACCGCGATACTTGCGTTTCCTAGTTATTCCGCCGTAATTATTTTAAACACTGTAATTATTTAGTTTTCACGCAAATCAGAACGTAGCGAATCCGTTCGGTTACTGTACCTTATGATCCAGCGGCGGTTTTCTGTACTTCCGATTAATCCGACCGGCCCTATTATTTTGTATCCCGTATTCCGATCCGGCCGTGTACTTTTGTACATTATCCATCTAATAATTTTTCGTTTGTTCTTCCTTTGTATTTTATCACAGGGCGGACCCATTGTATTACTAATCCTTTTTCTCCTTTGTATTTAATCACAGGGCGGACCTATTGTAATTTCCTCGATCCCATGTATCTTATCCATGAATAAACCTCGTTTTCCTATCGTTTTCAACTAGATAGACACTTGTCAGACTTATTTTCCGATCCTTCCAAGCGATTTACCTCACTAGTAAGATCCTTTCCTCCTTTCCTCCCGACGGCCCTGGAGCTGAGCATATTCGGCAAATAGGAGGAACGGAGGATTCATTTAGCCGACACACAGCACGTCAACACCGGAATAAGAACGCCAACTCTTCCAACCGTTAGTCAGAACCGCGCGTCTGACTAAACACCGTATTTATTCGCGTAATAAATAGTACCCGCCGGAGTCCTGTCCGGAATCCAGAACCGGGAAGAGTTGAGCGGTATCGTTACACCTACAAGCAAGCAATGTCCAGTGAAGTTGCTGATAAATGGCAATTAGCAATGGAAGAGGAGATGACATTGTTAAAGAAAAATGAAACATGAAACCTGGAGTCACTACCACCGAATCGTCAAGCGATCGACTGCAGGTGGGTCTATAGAATCAAGCGTAAACCTGATGGATCAGTCGACCGATATAAAGCACGACTCTGTGCGAAGCGTTTTCTACAAAAAAAGGGTATAGACTACAAGGAGACCTTCGCACCTGTAGTGAGGTATGACTCAGTTAGAGTACTACTGGCACTAGCAACAATCAATGACTTGGACATCAAACAATTCGATGTCAAGACCGCCTTTTTATATGGCGAACTTTTAGAAGAAGTGTTCATGAAACAACCCGAAGGCTTCATAACCGAAGATCCAAATTTAGTTTGCAGATTAAGGAAGAGTCTTTATGGATTGAGACAATCTCCTCGCTGCTGGAACAAGAAATTTATCAAATTTCTTGAAGAGTTCAATTTCAAGCAGTTGGAAGCAGATAGATGTGTCTTTCGAGCGGAATATGAAGGTGTCGAGATCTTCCTGGGATTATACGTGAATGACGGTCTTGTTATGTGCAAGAAAGTTGAGATAATCGACAAAATTCTAACAGAACTTGGCTCAAGATTCGAAATAAAAGTAAACGATCCAAAATGCTTCGTTAGACTCGAAATTAAGAGAGACAGGACAGCGAAGAAGATGTTCATCAGCCAACAGGGTTACATTACAAGAATGATAGAGAAGTTTAACATGCAGGATTGCAAACCAAACGCAATACCTGCGGATCCAAATACCGAACTAACAAATGACGACAGCCCAACGAACATCACTGAAACGCAAGATATGAGTCAAGTCCCATTTCGTGAGGCAGTAGGGAGTTTCATGTTTGCGGCAATAGTATCACGTCCGGATATTATGTTCGCCACTAGCCAAGTGAGTCGATTCTTGCAGAATCCTGGTCGAAAGCACTGGGCAGCCGTTAAACGGATTTTAAGATATCTCCAAGGAACAAAAGACGTAGGAATCATTTACAGTGGAGACACTGTCGACCTTAAGATGTTTGCGGATGCTGATTTTGCTGGCGACATGGATTCTCGAAGATCAACGTCTGGATACGTCAGTACTCTGGCAAACGGGCCAATTACATGGTGTTCACAACGGCAAAAGTGCGTTGCACGTTTCACGACGGAAACCGAATACGTGGCTGCTTCCAATGCAGCTCAAGAAGTTGTTTGGTTGCGGGCATTACTTCAGGAGCTAACTGGACCGATGGAACAACCGACGAAGCTACTGATGGACAATCAAAGCGCCATCAGACTGGTCAAGAATGCAGAACATCATAAGTTGACGAAACACATCGACGTTCATTTCATTCACGAGTGTGCCGATAATGGTATACTTGAAGCCATATACGTTTTGTCTCAACATCAATTAGCTGACTTTTTAACCAAACCACTTCCATGAGATAAGTTTAACAATAACTGCATTTGTTTGTCTATTACCCCTTATTGACAAAATTTAGCAAATTAAAAGTGGGAGTGTTACGAGTAATATTTGTTTTGTTTTCTAATTTTTGTTTGAACATTTTCTTTTGTATCTCGCGCCCTTGTACTTTAGTTATTTTTGAGTTGAAGTGCACTTGTACACTTTTCTTTACGTCGGAGGGCGCTGTAAAACGCGGTTGGTAACGCTGTAGAAAATATAGCAAGAAGACAAGATGTACGAATTGAGTCAGTTACAATAAAGACGCTCGGATCTGAAATACATAGAGATTGTGAAGCCCTTTTATTCATTTCCCAGACCTCAAGACAAGTCAGAACCTTTAACACAAAACAGCATAATCAATTTTATATACAAGTCATTTGACATACAAAACAAAATAATCAATTTTATATACTAGTTTGATAAACGTGGGTACGGTTGGTTGTAACGTTACAACCTACCACAGAGACAATGTTACAATCGTCCTTTTAGTGTCTCTCGATATTATTTAATTTTTATTAAAAAAATGGATAACGATAGCGAAACGAACCTTTTATATATTCATTCTCTAATGTCCAATTATTGTTAGAAAAAATGCGCATATGTGTAGGATTCATAATAAAAGAAGGAAATGAAAAATAGTTTACGATTTAGTACTTACGTTTTATCGTAAAAACATAACAATTCCTCCTGACGCACACAGCACGCACACTGCGACGTGGACGACTAGCGAGCAAGTTAGTACATGTCGTCAGCCCCCTAACCTCTTGGGTGAGGTGCGCCATCGTGAACGTTTGTCGAGTTATTCGCAATGTTACAACCGACCTCCCGTTACAACTGTACCCATTCTACCCTATTTAAACCTTTGTTCCATAGGAAATGACGAATTAGGTCACTGATGCCTTTAATGTACGATATAGTAATGTATGTGTTTATATAAAATGTACTGTTAGAACCAGGATTAGTGTCATGATGTATTTGTTTGAGTCCTTTGTTAAGAGGGGAAATACATTTAGACGGCCGAAAATGAGCATTTTTTGTGGAATTTTTTGTTATGAGAATAATTTGTGTTGGAGCAGGATGGTGTGAACGGGCCGGGAAAAATAGTTTATCACGTGTCTTTTAGTACGAAACAATTTATTTTAACCGATATGAGAACACGAGCCGATACTTGGCGTGCTTAACTAGTGGACATGTGCCTTAGTACTAATTCGCCTAGCATGGTACGACACTCGGTGTCGCTTCGCGGAACGAAAGCTGCCGAAGTTATTCGAGTCGCGCTCGACTCGTTATGCTGTACAGACAACCGACGAATATGTGTCTGTACACTTGAAACAGAAATGCGCTGAACTCTACACTCTTAATAATAACTAGCCTATTCTTAATAATTTGTACATTTTTAAAAATTTATGTACTATTTACTTATACTCTAAGCGGAGGAGGGAGTAAAGATGGCGAGGAGGAAAGACGTACAGTGAGAAGGTGGAGTGAAAAAGGGAGTGAAAGGAAAGGTTGGAGAGGAGTGAACGGGAGGAAGAGGAGGTGATGGAAAGAGGAGACGGAGAAGTGGCAGTGGAAATGGAGGAGTGAAGAAATAGTCAAGAATAGGAGAGAAACAGGAGTGGACAGGAAGATGAGTTGGCATGGTTTGGCAGTCTGGAGCGAGGAGGACTGAAGTGGTGGGGGAGAACGGAGGAGATCGAGAAATCGATACAGAAGAGGAAGAGGATTGGTCGGGAGGTTTCGAGAGATCGATGGCAGTAATGGAGAGGAGTAGTGGCAGCGAGAACGCGAAATCGACAGACGAGAGCGAATGGGATCGGTTGGAGGGGTCGAAAGATCGAAAGCCGAAGCAAGAGGAGACAGAAGTAAGTGTGCCGGTAAGCTGGAAGACGGAAAACAAAGGAAAGTGGTGAGAGAGAAGAAAGCGGATAAAGCGGATAAGTAGGAGACACAGGAGGAGAAGAGCGGAAGGAAAGGAGGAGAGAGAGTGGATAGAGGCGAAGGAGGGAAGAAGAAGAAGAGGAGTAGTGGGGCGAGAGGGAAGAGACGTGGCAGGAGAGAGAGGAGGAGAGGAGAGGAGAACGCGGGCAGGAGACGAAGAGAAAGAGGAGGACGGTGAGCGACGTAACAAAGGGATAGGTGGAGGACGAGGGAGACGGAGGAAAGAGGAGTGGAGGGACGAAGGCAGAGGAGGCAGGAGAGGAAGTGGAGAAGTAGAGGAAGAGCGGAGACGAGGGGATAGAGAGGTGATAGTGAAAGAGGAGGAGCAGAGGAAAAGGGAGAGAGAGGTGATAGCGAAGGAGTGGAGAGAGGGGAAGGACGAGGGGAGAGGAGGAAGGAAGACCGACTGAAAGGCGGGAAAAAGGAAATAGAGGAAAGAAAGGAGGAGAAGGAGAGGTGATTAAAAGAGGAGATGGTTGAAGGGAGGAGAGATAAATAGGGGAGAAGGGGGAGGAGAGGATAGGGAGGATAGGGAGGATAGAAGGAGGAGAAGGATGATATGGAGAGGGGTGGAGGATAAGGATACGGAAGAGAGAAAGTGGAGAATAGAAAGAGCAGCGAAGGAAGTGTTAGGGAGGATACCGGAGCTGAGGGAGATAGTATAGGAGGGGGAAGGTAGTAAAGATAGTGGAAATAATAAAAGAGAAGGATAGAGAAACGTTACTAGAAAGAATGGATTGGTTGAGAAAGAGGTGGGGGATGAGAGTAGATAAAGATATAAGCATGGAGCGAAGGACGATAAGATTTAGAAGGCTGGAGAGGGCAAGGGTAGAGAGGGACAAAGAAAGGGAGGTAAAAGTGGAGAACAGGAGAATGGGAGTGGATGGGACGGAATGGAGGTGGGTGGGAGGAGAAAAAGTAAGGGGAGGTGAGGAGTGACGAACATTATAGAAACATATGATTACAGGGAGGAAAGGAGAAGACGAGAAGGAGAACAAGAGAAGGAAGAGCACGAGAGAGAGGAATAGGAAAGGAATGAAGGAGTGGGAAAAAAGAAGCGGAAGGACAAAAAGAACAGAGAGACAGGAGCAAAGAGAGGAGCAAAGAAGAGAAGGAAGATAGAAGAAAGGCGTGAAAAGAAGGGAGGAGAGAGGAGGACGAGGAGAGAACGAGTGGACGGGGGGATGGGTGAGCAGAATGAGAGGGGTAAGGGTGTGGGGAAGGAGGGAACCAGAATGTAATGGTCACTAAGGGCCAGGTCGCGTGGATAGGGGAGGAGGTGGATTGAAGGTGTAAAGGGTTCGGGCACGCTCCCTACAAAAGCGCCACTTTAACCCCTAAGGGGGAAATAAAGTGATACATACATACATACTTATACTCTAAGGTGTTTTAACATAGTTTTTATTGTACAAAATATTGAAAAATGGCGGAGATATGGTACATACGAGTTGCCAATCTGCGGGACTTCTGGAGTCTGCTGTATTTATCTGAAACATTCGAACAAAATTTTTTTATTATTAATGTTTATATCTTCTAACAAGGGAACGGTCGGAAGTGTCCCTCACCGATTTCAATGCGCTTCGGATATATTGTAGAGCAGAAAAAGTATTAGACCCGTATTTTTTTATACAAGGTGCGGCAGCATAACTTCCTTTTTTAAAATGTGCGCCATTTAGTCGGTTGATGTCGTAGCGGAGCGCTAGTGGTCTCGATCGAGAGGCGGGACTATAAAGTTTTGCCCCGACACAGTTCAGTCGCCATCATGCGTTGGAACAGCGAGGAGCGTGCGTTTGCCGTTGAGGTCTACTTTTCGAGCGGATGTTCTGTGATCGCAACCCAGCGTGCCTTTCGGAATCGCTTTAATTTAGCCCCGTTGGCCCCTGTCCCGGACCGGAAATCAATTGTTACGTGGGTCACTACGTTCAGACAAACTGCAAGTGCGACAAGACGAAGAACTGGAGTCCCTCGGCCCATTAGATCACCTGAGAACATTGAGGCAGTGAGAGCTTCAATGTTGCGATCACCACGGCGTTCTGCGCGCAAACATGCGTCTGCCCTTGGATTTTCCGATCGTTCTGTGAGGAGAATTCTTCATGATGATCTTCATTTCCATCCATACAAGATGGCAATTGTGCAGGAACTTTCTGAACGTGACTTCAATTCTCGGAGTGGCCGGCCCGCTCTCCCGATTTGACCCCTTGTGATTTTTTCTATGGGGTTTTTGAAATTCCGTGTTTATGTGAACCATCCAAGGACCCTACAAGATTTGAAGACCAACATCCAGGAAGAAATTGCCAACATAACGCCTGCTATGCTGGCAGGAGTCATGACAAACGCCAGAAATCGATTTACTCAGTGTATGGAGAATAGGGGACGTCACCTACTTTTTTTTTACGTGTGGAAATCCTTTATGGATACCCGGGCCCCCCTCTGGGAAGGGAGTTTACAAAGTGGCCCGGGTTATGTGGGACTGCCCCCCTAGTGGCCGCTGGCATTGCGACCGCTGGGCTTACCGCATTGAAACCACACGGTGACCTGCGCGGTGCTGTAACTTGGGGGACGCCCAGGACTTGGCAAAGCCATTACTTCTGGACGCCCCACGCACCGGCCCGCCGTTTGACGGGCGGGCCCTCGCGCACCCTCCCCCGGTGTTATGGGGGAAGGGGGGACTCCCCCCGCGGGGGGAGTCCACTACTCTTCTGGACGGCAGAGGCGGTCACAACCTCCACCGCCCGCCTCCGTGGAGGCAGGGCCTGACGGGAACCCCAGCCCGCCAGTCCCAGGCCGCCTCCCCCGTTACCGTTGGGGGAGGGCCATCTCCTTACCGCCGCGGCGGTCTTCCGCCCACTAAGCGGGGAGGGGTCTTACCCGCGACTTGCGGGCAGCCCCTCCCCCGCCTGTCAGGGCGGTGGTGTGGGCGGCGGAGTAGGTGGCGGGGCGGGAGCGGGAGCACGGGCGAGTAGCATTCTCGCCTGGCTCCGCGTCATGGGAGGGGCGACTGGGGGAGAGTGCGCCTCCCCGTCAGCTCTTCCTCCGTCTGACCCAGCTCCCACCCCATCCCCCGCGGCCGGTCGGGCAGGCCGGGCCCGGGGAAGTCTTCCCAGAGCCCAGCGCCGCCGCCGCCGCCGCTGTGGCGGGCGGGGAAGGGGTATCTGGCCCCTCCTCTCCCGCTCCGCCGCCTCCTTCTGCGAGATGACTTTCTCGAAGAAGGAGGCAAACGCGTGTCAGGACCTCTCCTCTTCCAATATTGCGGTAATCACCGCTGGAAGGGAGAGGTCCCGCCCTATCACGCGGACGAGCGCCTCCCGTTCGTCCGCCCACGCCGGACACTCGCCCAACGTACGTTGGGCGGTGTCGTCCGTCGCGCTGCAATGGTGGCAGCGGGAGTCTTGCTCCCTTCCGATCCGACCCAGGAAATGTCCGAAGCAGCCATGCCCCGTCATCACCTGGGTCATCCGGAAGGACAGTCCACCCCATCCCCTATCGACTCACTGGTCAAGGAGGGGCCCGATTGCCCCGACGACGCGCAGCCCCGGGGTGTTGTTCCCCGAGGCTAAGAGCGCCTCTCGCCACGTGGCGATTGTGCGTCGCCGGTGCCGGAGTCCCTGCCGAGCACGGTGAGTCGCCGACCATCTTATGGGTCTCCCCTCGGAGTCGCGGCTTTCGAGGAACATGTTACTATGTTCCTCCGCCGCGTACTCCATCGGGGGGAGACCCGCGATCACCGCCACCGCGTTGTACGCCACGGTCCGGTACGCCCTACAGATCCTCGCGGCTATCGGGCGAAACGCACGCGCCATCTGAGCGCGCGCGCGCCGCGATGCCGCGAGTTTTGGGGCCCAAACTGGAGCCCCGTAGAGCGCCACGGACTTAACCGTGTTGGCGTACAGCCGACGCACCCTGCCGTCCGGGCCGCCAAGGTTGGGGAGGAGCCGGCCAAGCTTGGCCGCTCTCACTCCCGCCCTGCTTGCGGCTCTGGCAAGGTGGCTCGCAAAGCTCCATCGGTCGTCGAGGATCAACCCGAGATAGTTCATCTCGTGGCCGATCCTGACGAGGGCCGTACCCACAGCCAGGGTGAGTTCCTCGGGCGGCGCGCCGCGTGCTCCACGTCTTTTGCCGTGGAACATCACGGCCTCGGTCTTGCCGAGTGCCACCTCGAGGCCCAGGCTGCGGATAGAGTCGACTATCGCTCCCGCTGCCACTCGCCCCCTGGTGAGGGCCTCCCCCCAATCGCGACTCCCGGCTGTCACGAGCGTGTCGTCCGCGTAGCAGACGACGTGACAGCCGGGGGGGAGCGGAACAGCAGCACCGGGTCGTACCCCAGGTTCCAGAGGAATGGTCCCAACACGGAACCCTGGGGCACTCCCCGGTGCAGTCTCTCCCGTCGGCGTACGGCGCCTTGGTCGATGTATTCGACCCACCTGTCCCTCAGGTAGT